>NC_060198.1:44209988-44229230 GCF_021184085.1 Oncorhynchus gorbuscha | reverse complement strand
TTTGACCACTGCGTGGAGTCCCTCCAGAAAACGAGCGAGCAGCGCCGGCTCGTTCCAGTCACTAGAGGCAGCAAGAGTGCGAAACTCTATAGAGTAATCCGTTATGGATCGATCACCTTGGCATAGGGAAGCCAGGGCCCTAGAAGCCTCCCTACCAAAAACTGAACGGTCAAAAACCCGAATCATCTCCTCTTTAAAGTTCTGGTAATTGTTAGAACAATCAGCCCTTGCCTCCCAGATAGCTGTGCCCCACTCTCGAGCCCGGCCAGTAAGGAGTGAAATGACGTAAGCAACCCGAGCTCTCTCGCTAGAGTATGTGTTGGGTTGGAGAGAGAACACAATATCACACTGGGTGAGAAAGGAGCGGCACTCCGTGGGCTGCCCGGAGTAGCAAGGTGGGTTATTAACCCTAGGTTCCGGAGGCTCGGCAGGCCAGGAAGTAACAGGTGGCACGAGACGAAGACTCTGGAACTGTCCAGAGAGGTCGGAAACCTGAGCGGGACAATTCCTGCTCATGTCTGCCGAGCATGGCTCCTTGGATCTCGACGGCAGTGTTACGAGCATCTGTAGTCGCTGGGTCCATTCCTTGGTCGGATCCTTCTGTTATGCAGGTGAATGAGGACCCAAAAGCGACTTGGCGAAAACAGAGTTTTTAATCCAGTAAAGTTACTTTACAAACAAAAGGCATAATACTACTCGTAATGACGAGAACAGACTGGAGACTTGATCAAGAACTGCAGGTTGCCTCGGGAAGGCACTTGAACGTAGCAGACTCAGACACCTGCTCACCACGCAGCATCTGAGGGAAACACGACACGACAGGGCAATACATAGACACAGCACGGTGAACAATAGACAAGGATCCGACAGGGCAGGAACGGAAAACAAGGGAAGAAATAGGGACTCTAATCAGGGGAAAAGATAAGGAACAGGTGTGGGAAGACTAAATGATGATTAGGGGAATAGGAACAGCTGGGAGCAGGAACGGAACGATAGAGAGAGGAGAGAGAGGGAGGGGGAGAGAGAGGGATAGAAAAAGGGAACGAACCTAATAAGACCAGCAGGGGGAAACGAACAGAAGGGAAAGCATAATGACAAGACAATCTAAGACAAAACATGACACTTTCAGGAGTTTAGTTGGAATAGGGTTCAGTATGCAGCTTGAAGGTTTAGAGGCCATGATTATTTTCATCATTGTGTCAAGTGATATAGTACTAAAACACTTGAGCGTCTCTCTTGATCCTAGGTCCTGGCAGAGATGTGCAGACTCAGGACAACTGAGCTTTGAAGGAATACGCTGATTTAAAGAGTCCGTAATTTGCTTTCTAATAATCATGATCTTTTCCTCAAAGAAGTTCATGAATTTATCACTGCTAAAGTGAAAGCCATCCTCTCTTGGGGAATGCTGCCTTTTAGTTAGCTTTGCGACACTATCAAAAAGGAATTCCGGATTGTTCTAATTTTCCTCAATTGGCGCCATTTCCATTCCAATGTTCTGGAAGCTTGCTTCAGAGCTCGGGTATTTTCTGTGTACCAGGAAGCTAGTTTCTTATGAGAAATGTTTTTAGTTTTTAGGGGTGCAACTGCATCTAGGGTATTGCGCAAGGTTAAATTGAGTTCCTCAGTTAGGTGGTTAACTGATTTTTGTCCTCTGGCATCCTTGGGTAGACAGAGGGAATCTGGAAGGACACCAAGGAATCTTTGTGTTGTCTGTGAATTTATAGCACGACTTTTGATGTTCCTTGGTTGGGGTCTGAGCAGATTATTTGTTGCAATTGCAAACATAATAAAATGGTGGTCCGATTGTCCAGGATTATGAGGAAAAACATTAAGATCCACAACATTTATTCCATGGGATAAAACTAGGTCCAGAGTATGACTGTGATAGTGAGTGGGTCCAGAGACATGTTGGACAAAACCCACTGAGTCAATGATGGCTCCGAAAGTCTTTTGGAGTGGGTCTGTGGACTTTTCCATGTGAATATTAAAGTCACCAAAGATTAGAATATTATCTGCTATGACTACAAGGTCCGATAGGAATTCAGGGAACTCAATGAGGAAAACTGTATATGGCCCAGGAGGCCTGTAAACAGTAGCTATAAAAAGTGATTGAGTAGGCTGCATATATTTCATGACTAGAAGCTCAAAAGACGAAAATGTCATTTTCTTTTTGTAAATTGAAATTTGCTGTCGTAAAGGTTAGCAACACCTCCGCCTTTGCGGGATGCACGGGGGATATGGTCACTAGTGTAGCCAGGAGGTGAGGCCTCATTTAACACAGTAAATTCATCAGGCTTAAGCCATGTTTCAGTCAGGCCAATCACATCAAGATTATGATCAGTGATTAATTAGTTCATTGACTATAATTGCCTTTGAAGTAAGGGATCTAACATTAAGTAACCCTATTTTGAGATGTGAGGTATCATGATCTCTTTCAATAATGACAGGAATGGAGGAGGTCTTTATCCTAGTGAGATTGCTAAGGTGAACACCGCCATGTTTAGTTTTGCCCAACCTAGATCGAGGCACTGACACGGTCTCAATGGTGATAGCTGAGCTGACTACACTGACTGTGCTAGTGGCAGACTCCACTATGCTGGCAACCTATTTCATTGTGGAGCTAGAGGAGTTAGAGCCCTGTCTATGTTGGTAGATAAGATGAGAGCACCCCTCCAGCTAGGATGGAGTCCGTCACTCCTCAGCAGGTCAGGCTTGGTCCCGTTTGTGGGTGAGTCCCAGAAAGAGGGCCAATTATCTACAAATTCTATCTTTTGGGAGGGGCAGAAAACAGTTTTCAACCAGCGATTGAGTTGTGAGACTCTTCTGTAGAGCTCATCACTCCCCCTAACTGGGAGGGGGCCAGAGACAATTACTCGATGCCGACACATCTTTCTAGCTGATTTACACGCAGAAGCTATGTTGCGCTTGGTGATCTCTGACTGTTTCATCCTAACATCGTTGGTGCCGACGTGGATAACAATATCTCTATACTCTCTACACTCTCCAGTTTTAGCTTTAGCCAGCACCATCTTCAGATTAGCCTTAACGTCGGTAGCCCTGCCCCCTGGTAAACAGTGTATGATTGCTGGATGATTCGTTTTAAGTCTAATACTTACTCATCTCATATGTATATACTGTATTTAACACCATCTATTGAATCTTGCCAATGCCGCTCTGTCATTGCTCATCCATACAGGAATATGTCTGTATTCTTATTCCATTCCTTTACTTAAATGTGTGTGTATTAGGTAGTTGTTGTGGAATTGTTAGATTACATGTTAGATATTGCTGCACGGTCAGAACTAGAAGCACAAGCATTTCGCTTCACACTCAATAACATCTGCTAACCATGTGTATGTGACCAATAAAATGTGATTTGATGATTTGATTTATTGTCCAGTCATATGGTCCAGTGCTGCAAAGAAAGACCTAGTTAGGCTGCAGCTGGCCCAGAACAGAGCGGCACGTCTTGTTCTTCATTATAGTCAGATGGCTAATATTAATACTATGCATGCCAGTCTCTCTTGGCTAAGAGTTGCGCTGACACACACACTTACCCCACCAGACTTGCTACCAGGGGTCCTTTCACAGTCCCCAGATCCAGAACAAATTCAGGGAAACGTACAGTATTTTACAGAGCCATGAGTGCATGGAACTCCCTTCCATATTCAACCCACACCCACACCCAGACACACACACACACACACTGTCTTTTCAATTGGTGTGACACCTGTGTAATGTCTATAGCCCACACTGACTAGCTCTTCCTATCGATTAGGCCTCATGTCTGTAATGAATGTAGTCACTGCCAATTGTGAAAGTTGGCCAGTAGTAGGAGTGGTGGTTTGGCTGAATTAAGGCACTGCTAACCCACATACTCAGTTGTACCAGACAGCTCTGCTACTGCTGCTGCTACACTTCTACAATGGGACAGCTCATTCAGCTGACTATGCTACGGCTATCATGGCTCAGAGACACACACACACACAAAGAGAGACATGGAGGGAGGAATAGAGAGGAAGGGGAGAGGCAGGGAGGAGAGAAAGAGAGAGAAAGGGGTAAGTCATCCAGTGTGTTCCTCACTGACTGCCTTCCATGCCTCATCACCTCCCTCACTGAGTCCTCCAGGCTGCTCTCATTGGCTGCTCTCCAGCTTAGCTCCTCCTCCTTTTCTCAATGGGGTCTCTGTGATTGCCAGTTGTGGGGTGGCACTGCATGCAGAGGCAGATGGGTACAGGAAGGTGTTGTGACAGAATGCTGAGTAACTAGTATTACACTATTGATTGTAACATATACATGAAGTTCATCCAGGATGTTCAACTCCCGGTCTGAGGGACCACTGTGTCTTCTGCTTCCCTGGCATCCCTGGCTTTAGACTCAGCCATTGGTTTAGTAGCTGGAAACCAGGTGTGTGTGTATGGCTACGGACATGAATTAATGTAAACATCAGGGAGATATGAAAACCAGCAGACACTGCAGCCCAGAAGGACCAGAATTGAATGACCCTGATGTGAGAGAAGAGAGGAGGAAGAGAGGTATAGGAACTAATAGTAGAGATAAACATGTGAGTGTGGTTGAGAGGGATGCGAGAAAGAGGGTGTACCGTAAGAGTAAAAGAGAGAAGGATATAGAATAAGAAGTGCCTATGGGAGAAAGAGAAAACCAGTAAAATGGAGAAAATGATGGGGTAGAGAATTGGGGTTGAGGAAACAGGGAAGGTGAGAAATATAGAGGCATTTTGGGAGACAGAGGAAAGAAACTTATGGGGGAGAGAGGTGTGGTACGGACAATAGGGGATGATGAGAAAGGAGGTGAGGGGGGAGGGAAAGAGAGAGAGGTGGGGCTGGGAAAAGAGAGGATGGGGAGAAAGGAGGGGGGAGTGCTCTCTGCAGATATTCTGGTGACTTCATCCTCACCAGTAAACCATGTTGGTATACTTAAACCAAGAACAGATTTTACAGCCTCCCCTCTCTCTCTCTCTCTCTCTCTCTCTCTCTCTCTCTCTCTCTCTACGTCTCCTCCATCCCCATCACACCACTCCCATCTCCCTCTTTACAGGCTTTACTCTCATCTTCCAAAACAAGTCATTTTTTACCCCTTTTTTAAAAGAAAATGTCCTCAAGGAAAAGAGAATGTGATGTGAATCTAATGGAGATACATTCTATCTGGCAGAGATAGCTTCCTCTTAGAGAAGTACATGCTTGGCTCTTATTGTTGCATTGCACTGTATGTACTGTAAGCCAATAAAACACCATTGAATTAGATTGAAACTGTTACAGAGAATTTCGTGCTCCTCTGTTAGAAGACTGTGAGCAGTAGGAGCCTATTTATGAGCGGGTTAATAATTCCAGCTGTTTAAAAATGTATTGTGCTTACATCCGCATCGCTTCGGCCTGCCTGTGTGTACTGCAGCGCCTAGACAGGCACAGCACACACACGCACGCACGCACGCACGCACGCACGCACGCACGCACACACACACACACACACACACACACACACACACACACACACACACACACACACACACACACACACACACACACACACACACACACACACACACACACACACACACACACATACATACAGCACACACAGCCCAATACTAACACACCTGATTTAAGGGCTTGACAATTGGTTGATTAGTTGAATCAGGTGTGCATTGGGCTGGAACAAAAGCCTGCATACCTAGTGGGTTCCCGGGACACTGTATTGGACAAAGATTACAGTTTTGGCAACATTGCTATTTCTGGCCTTTGTAGCCTGTCGGTATAGTAACTTCTTACTGGAGTAAGTCTGTCCTTTGTAGCCTGTCTGTATAGTAACTTCTTACTGGAGTAAGTCTGTCCTTTGTAGCCTGGCTGTATAGTAACTTCTTACTGGATTAAGTCTGTCCTTTGTAGCCTAGCTGTCTACTCACTGCAGTAAGTCTGTCATTTGTAGCCTGGCTGTATAGTAACTTCTTACTGGAGTAAGTCTGTCTTTTGTAGCCTGGCTGTATAGTAGCTTCTTACTGGAGTAAGTCTGTCCTTTGTAGCCTGGCTGTATAGTAACTTCTTACTGGAGTAAGTCTGTCCTTTGTAGCCTGGCTGTATAGTAACTTCTTACTGGAGTAAGTCTGTCCTTTGTAGCCTGGCTGTATAGTAACTTCTTACTGGAGTAAGTCTGTCCTTTGTAGCCTAGCTGTCTACTCACTGCAGCAAGTCTGCCATTTGATGCCTGGCTGTATAGTAACTTCTTACTGGAGTAAGTATATCCTTTGTAGCCTGTCCACACAGTGACTACTTACTGCAGTAGGTCTGTCAGAGCAGAGGCAGAGAGAGACGGTTCACCAAGGACAGAGAGGCAAAGGCAGAGGCAGAAGGAGAGAGCTCTACATGCCTCCAGCCAATGAATTATTCAGCTTTATGAATCATTGAGTCCCACACGGCTCCTTCTTAGACTGCATCTCAGAACCACCCAGCCTCACCCAGCCTCACAGCCTACAGGATGCACCTACCACTTGGTCTGAGACTTGAGCTTTCAGAAAAACATCTCCTGATAGGGCTTAACACGTTAAATGGATGGTTGCACAGACGCAGATGAAGCCTACTCAGGGACCTCTCCATTGAGGATGCTTATTGGAACCTGTCTTATTATGGGTCCAGGCAAGTAAGGCAACCACCCCTGAGAGGGTTGTGTAACTCTGCACACATGTCCATACTTGTTGGTTGTCCATTCCATTGGTGTTAAATATGGTGTTTCTCTCATTGCTGATAGGTATCTTAGTGGCAGAGGCACCACATCAGCCTCCACACACTAAGATACACATTGTATTTATTTGATACAATCTGGATTTTAGTTCACATTTTTCCGGTACTTCTTCTATAGAGTAGAAGGAGTACCGAGGAGGAGGAAAAGGAGGAGGAGAAGGAAGATGAGGAGGCCAGGCTGTGCTTGAAGGGGGAGAGACCAGGTCTCCTGCAGGGGATGATTAGGGACTTCTGACTGTGAGACAACACAGCACACTCCAGGGTGGCAGAGATTATCAGCTGGCCACACAGACAGCATATATCAAATAATGAAGGTGACAAGTATGCAACAGAAAGATGAGACATATGGACACACATGTACTGCAAACACACGTACACACATACACACGCACTGTCAGGGTATGCGTGAAGGGCTGTAGGAAGTCAGGCGCAGGAGAGCTGATAGTTGGTAGTAACACGGAGCCTTTTATTTGGCGAACGAAAAGCACACGGCACAAATGAACACGAAATACAAAATACGGGTTGAACATAACCCAGCGCAACCAGCCTAACGTGGACATGGCCTAACGTGGACACAGCCTAACGTGGGCATATATGAACATAGAAAAAACAATACCACACAAAGACATGGGGGAAACAGAGGGTTAAATACACAACACATTATGAGGGAAATGAGAACCAGGTGTGTGGAAAAACGAGACAAAACAAATGAAAAATGGATCTGCGATGGCTAGAAGACCGGCGAACACTGCCCGAACAAGGAGAGGCATCGACTTCGTGACACACACACACACACAGATATGCGTAAACACACACACACACAGATATGCGTGCACACGTGCAAACACACAACCCACATATTCATATAAACACACACACAGACAGACACAAAGACACATCTAGAGTAACCCTCACGTTAGGATAATTTTTCACCCATCTTTGAATGAACTCCACTCCCCCCTTCCCTTTATTCATAGGCCAACTGCCATAGCTAAAAAGTGTTTCTTGCATGAGTTTAGTAGGCCCCTCCACCCCATGTTTGATATTCTACTGTGTACCATATTGCAATCTCCACCCATCCATATTTTCCTCTACACAGCGCTTGTTTCTGCTTCTGATTTTCGTGTATTCCTCTGGCTCTGAGTTCGACCTGCTCAAGCACATTCGATGCGTTTAGCATCAGGCGGGTATGTCCGCGGGACACGATATCGCACACAGACACGGCACCCACAAAGCAGGCCGCCTGTGTGGGCGGGAGGCGCTGGATCCGGCACGGCGGTTCACCCAAGCTGACAGAGCTCATCTCTCAACCGGCGCGAGGAGCCAGAGAGCGGCTAGCTCACAGACTCTGTTTCTATGGGCCAGCTCATGCATGTGTGCCGCGCCCGTGCCCAATTCAACCCTACCCCCACCGCTCCTCAGAAGTCTCTCTTGCTTGTTGACTGGGGGAAGGATCCACCCAGGAAGGAAATGTATGTCACATGGATGACAGTGGGTGCAAGATGTTTTATGTATGTGGCTATTTGAGAAGTGCACAATGTGTATGATGGGTAATGTCCAATGTATGTATTATGCTGAATGTGAAATGTGCACCGTCTTTTTGTAGGTGTCAGTACTGTGTCTGACAATTTTCCTCTCAGGGACATTAAAGTTCATCCTATCCTAACATCCTGTCCTAGAAATCACTGTATTCTACTGGCCAGCTTCAGCACTATGGGCAGCTAGTTCCATTGTCCCGTTCAACTGCTGCAGGGCCAATAGCTGTCTGTGGTGCTGAAATGATCCACAGCATCAACCCTAATTCACAGCCCTCTCCTGTGGGACGTTTTAGTTCTAGCCCTTTTAGTTCTAGCCCTGCACTAACACACCTGATTCAACTCACATCAAATCCGCTCACAGTTGTTGAGTCAGGTGTGTCAACTATTTTCCAAGCCCTTGAGTTGTTGAGTCAGGTGTGTCAACTATTTACCAAACCCTTGAGTTGTTGAGTCAGGTGTGTCAACTATTTTCCAAGCCCTTGAGTTGTTGAATCTGGTGTGTCAACTATTTACCAAACCCTTGAGTTGTTGAGTCAGGTGTGTCAGCTATTTTCCAAGCCCTTGAGTTGTTGAATCTGGTGTGTCAACTATTTACCAAACCCTTGAGTTGTTGAGTCAGGTGTGTCAGCTATTTTCCAAGCCCTTGAGTTGTTGAATCTGGTGTGTCAACTATTTACCAAACCCTTGAGTTGTTGAGTCAGGTGTGTCAACTATTTACCAAACCCTTGAGTTGTTGAGTCAGGTGTGTCAGCTATTTTCCAAGCCCTTGAGTTGTTGAATCTGGTGTGTCAACTATTTACCAAACCCTTGAGTTGTTGAATCTGGTGTGTCAACTATTTACCAAACCCTTGAGTTGTTGAATCTGGTGTGTCAACTATTTACCAAACCCTTGAGTTGTTGAGTCAGGTGTGTCAACTATTTTCCAAGCCCTTGAGTTGTTGAGTCAGGTGTGTCAACTATTTTCCAAACCCTTGAGTTGTTGAGTCAGGTGTGTCAACTATTTTCCAAGCCCTTGAGTTGTTGAATCTGGTGTGTCAGTGCAGGGCTAGAACAAATGTGTCGACAGTCTGGTGGTCCTGTAGTAGAGGACTGGAAATAAGGGGCTAAAACAGGTATCAAACAATGGACAATTCTATTGGCCTGGAAGTTGTTCAATTGAGCAAGGAACTGTGGTCATTTTCAGCACCACGGACAGTTCCATGTGCCTCTAGCGCAGGGGTGTGTCCAAATAACCATACTAGTGTACTAAATAATTTGCGAAAAAAGATTTATAGTATAGTGAAATTTCGAATGCATGATCTAATGCTCAAATGCATGATCTAATGTTTGATTGCGTTGACTCCCATCATTCGTTCATTTTGGTACAGTGCGTCAATTTATCTGATTATAAGCCGTTGTCAAACACTTGAGTCAGAAAAACAAGTGAATTCTAGTATATTAAATGCAGAAATGACTATGCAGTGTAAGTATGTAGAAGCTTATATGCTGCTATGGGTATTTGGACATGGCCTGTGCTTCTTAATCCTGAGGTGCATTCAGTTCGCTTGAACTTTCACTACGTTGTGGAACGGTTTTTGCTGAACGACATGTTTTGCCAAAACGTTCATGAACGTTCTTGAACAGACTTTGAGGGATGTTTGCTCCCGTTTGGTGGGTGTGCGAGGTGTGGCTTGAAGCAATGAGTGACGTATTTAAAGGCCTGTGGCCAAGCTCACAGCGTTCCCCAACCCACACCCCAACGTTTTTCAACTGGTCGTTCAGTACAGTGCTGTTTCCGTTCAATTAAACTAACATAAAAACGTACTGAACGCAGCCCTGGTCCTGGGGACCCAAATGGGTGCACACTTTTTTTTGATACCCTAGCACTACACAGCTGATTAGATAAAACAGAACTGTCTGTGATGCTGAAAATGGTTTGTTGCTGGAACTGTTGCTGTGGGTCGTTTTAAGCACCACGGACAATTCTGTTGGCCTTGCAGAATCTTGAATGGTTAAGGGAACTATCCATGGTTCTGACATAGTCCACCACAATAAATAGGGCGAATTTTGAATGGGTAGAAGATTGGTAGTGTTGGTATTTGTAAGGGTTGGGGTTAAGGTAAGGGATAAGTTTCCTCCCATGGCCTTTCTACCATTACATTTACATTTACATTTAAGTCATTTAGCAGACGCTCTTATCCAGAGCGACTTACAAATTGGTGCATTCACCTTATGACATCCAGTGGAACAGTCACTTTACAATAGTGCATCTAAATCTTAAAGGGGGGGGAGAGGGAATACTTATCCTATCCTAGGTATTCCTTAAAGAGGTGGGGTTTCAGGTGTCTCCGGAAGGTGGTGATTGACTCCGCTGTCCTGGCGTCGTGAGGGAGTTTGTTCCACCATTGGGGGGCCAGAGCAGCGAACAGCTTTGACTGGGCTGAGCGGGAGCTGTACTTCCTCAGTGGTAGGGAGGCGAGCAGGCCAGAGGTGGATGAACGCAGTGCCCTTGTTTGGGTGTAGGGCCTGATCAGAGCCTGGAGGTACTGAGGTGCCGTTCCCCTCACAGCTCCGTAGGCAAGCACCATGGTCTTGTAGCGGATGCGAGCTTCAACTGGAAGCCAGTGGAGAGAACGGAGGAGCGGGGTGACGTGAGAGAACTTGGGAAGGTTGAACACCAGACGCGCTGCGGCGTTCTGGATGAGTTGAAGGGGTTTAATGGCACAGGCAGGGAGCCCAGCCAACAGCGAGTTGCAGTAATCCAGACGGGAGATGACAAGTGCCTGGATTAGGACCTGCTCCGCTTCCTGTGTGAGGCAGGGTCGTACTCTGCGGATGTTGTAGAGCATGAACCTACAGGAACGGGCCACCGCCTTGATGTTGGTTGAGAACGACAGGGTGTTGTCCAGGATCACACCAAGGATCTTAGCGCTCTGGGAGGAGGACACAATGGAGTTGTCAACCGTGATGGCGAGATCATGGAACGGGCAGTCCTTCCCCGGGAGGAAGAGCAGCTCAGTCTTGCCGAGGTGGTGATCCGTCATCCACACTGATATGTCTGCCAGACATGCAGAGATGCGATTCGCCACCTGGTCATCAGAAGGGGGAAAGGAGAAGATTAGTTGTGTGTCATCTGCATAGCAATGATAGGAGAGACCATGTGAGGTTATGACAGAGCCAAGTGACTTGGTGTATAGCGAGAATAGGAGAGGGCCTAGAACAGAGCCCTGGGGGACACCAGTGGTGAGAGCGCGTGGTGAGGAGACAGATTCTCGCCACGCCACCTGGTAGGAGCGACCTGTCAGGTAGGACGCAATCCAAGCGTGGGCCGCGCCGGAGATGCCCAACTCGGAGAGGGTGGAGAGGAGGATCTGATGGTTCACAGTATCGAAGGCAGCCGATAGATCTAGAAGGATGAGAGCAGAGGAGAGAGAGTTAGCTTTAGCAGTGCGGAGCGCCTCCGTGATACAGAGGAGAGCAGTCTCAGTTGAATGACTAGTCTTGAAACCTGACTGATTTGGATCAAGAAGGTCATTCAGAGAGAGATAGCGGGAGAGCTGGCCAAGGACGGCACGTTCAAGAGTTTTGGAGAGAAAAGAAAGAAGGGATACTGGTCTGTAATTGTTGACATCGGAGGGATCGAGTGTAGGTTTTTTCAGAAGGGGTGCAACTCTCGCTCTCTTGAAGACGGAAGGGACGTAGCCAGCGGTCAGTGATGAGTTGATGAGCGAGGTGAGGTAAGGGAGAAGGTCTCCGGAAATGGTCTGGAGAAGAGGGGAGGGGATAGGGTCAAGCGGGCAGGTTGTTGGGCGGCCGGCCGTCACAAGACGCGAGATTTCCATGGTTACACTGTAAAAAGTAAGTGCCTAACTCATTAAATGAATTGATTAGTGGCTACTCAAACATCTCCAACTGTCAGTAGAACTCATAAAAGTAGTTCTAACTCATGTCAATAAGATTTCTTATCACTTACGGTTTTATGAGTACTGTTAACAAATATTATGTTAATTAGTGAATATAAATGTATGTATTTGTATTCTGCTAAGGTTATGATTAGTTAATATGTTAATGTCAATCTAACATGTATTAAATAAGTTTTTCTTACATGACTCTATTATGTTTTACGTATTTACTTAAAATAATAAAGTAGTAGTCAGACACATTGATATTAGAGTAAAAACACTTGATTTATCTGTGTTGTGATGATATAGAATTATTACGTTTTTGAAAGTTACCAATATGTAATAGTGCCACATGACTTGTTGGAAGAAAGAAAAGTATATTTCTAAAATAGTATTAAGCAGTTTTAGGTGTAATTGATCATGATGACCGGATATCAAATCCGCTAAATAGAGTTATATAGTTAAAAATACAGTTAAATAATACAGTTATACAGTTAAATAATGAGAGAAGACATTCCCACCATCAACAAGGTAATGTGCACCACCACCGCTAATGCAGCACACTGTAATGCGTACAGCTCTACCTCCAGTTACTGCTAGAGGGATGAGCACTGTGCTCAACAATGACTGGTTACAGCTCTACCTCCAGTTACTGCTAGAGGGATGAGCACTGTGCTCAACAATGACTGGTTACAGCTCTACCTCCAGTTACTGCTAGAGGGATGAGCACTTTGCTCAACAATGACTGGTTACAGCTCTACCTCCAGTTACCGCAAGAGGGATGAGCACTGTGCTCAACAATGACTGGTTACAGCTCTACCTCCAGTTACCGCTAGAGGGATGAGCACTGTGCTCAACAATGACTGGTTACAGCTCTACCTCCAGTTACCGCTAGAGGGATGAGCACTGTGCTCAACAATGACTGGTTACAGCTCTACCTCCAGTTACCGCTAGAGGGATGAGCACTGTGCTCAACAATGACTGGTTACAGCTCTACCTCCAGCTACTGCTAGAGGAATGAGCACTGTGCTCAACAATGACTGGTTACAGCTCTACCTCCAGTTACTGCGAGAGGAATGAGCACTGTGCTCAACAATGACTGGTTACAGCTCTACCTCCAGTTACTGCGAGAGGGATGGGCACTGTGCTCAACAATGACTGGTTACAGCTCTACCTCCAGTTACTGCGAGAGGGATGGGCACTGTGCTCAACAATGACTGGTTACAGCTCTACCTCCAGTTACTGCGAGAGGGATGAGCACTGTGCTCAACAATGACTGCTAAGGTGGATTATAATGACAAATCATCAAATACATAAAACATCATTAAACATGGCACGACCACTGAAGATGACTAATCAGAACTACTTAGTACTTACACTTCAAAACAATTACTAATGAATGTAAATATTTGAAGTAGAAGGGACCCTAAATTGTTATGTTCACTACAACAAATACTTCAATCGTTATAGTTCAGAATACATACCGCAAAAAAGTTAATAGAACACAAAAACAGTTAAGTATTTACAACATTAAAAGAACCATATGGGTGGCGATGTCACTTTATTACTTTAAGATTTGAACACTGCAATACTTTGAGTTGGGTTACTCGAATGGTTCTTGAAACGGGTTTCCACAAAAGTGTACAGTGTATATACAGACGACCTTGTTAGACCTAGAGCTTGACGGTGGGTCACTCTCACCGCTGAAGAAAACATTGATCCAAGCTTCATGTGATACCCGACAAGCGATAACAGTTAAGGTCACGCAGATATCCGTCGTCTTCTTTCTCCCACAAGAACGTTGTCTCACCATCAAGTTTATATATTGACCAGATGATGACTCCAAATATGGACTAATTCGCAGATCTCCCTTAAATCCATGTCCTCTTGATCATTTACCATTCAAAGCGGCTGCTATTTCGGGCGGCAATCAATTAAAACCTACAATAGATCACACTGGACCGAGGTTTGGAGGGCTGCTACACCGCTTCTGTTCTGTTCTCAAAAAGACCAGCACCAACCCAACACGAACTGCAGAAAGTAGAAACCACAAATACAAAGTCGTATTCATTCATATATTCACAGGGACTTTTTAAGCATATATAGTCTCCCCTTCATTTGCACATCATGTAGCCAGAATTGTGCATTTGATTTCAGAATGCCCGGCAATGGCAATGGACGAGGGACATTAAGGGACGGCTGTACCTTGAGCATTAATGACATGCATACCGGACTGAAGTAATGCTCGGATCCAGAGAGAGAGAGAGGAACGGGGGTGGAAGAGCGAGAGAGACCGTAGAGGAAGAGAGAGAGACGAGGGAGGGAGAACTTCGTCCATTAATTTCCAAATGTCTGCAGCTAAGAATAGCCTGCCGACATTTCTCTCCGCACGTTCCCTAACGCGGGCGCGCTCTCTCTCCTTCCTCCACACACACACACACCACACATCTCCCCCGAGAAGCGCGCACGTGTACGCACACTCCCTCGCTGTCTCACGCCAGGGGATGCAGCTGTATCCCCTCGCGCGAGCTACACACGCCAGGAGAAATGTACCCCCCCAACCTCTTTCTCCCTCACCAAAACACACATAGCTCACGCACAAGGCTGACCTTGACACAGTTACCAGGTCGTTCATGAAATAGCAATAAAAACAAACATAATCATCCATCCATCTCGACCCCCCACACTCTCACAATCACCAAGCAACCATGTCCCTCCGCGGATCTCTTTCACCGCAGAGGTATTTTACGCATTATGTTTTCCATTGATGTGTGCTAGAATGTGTGTACGACAGGGACAGGCATCGTGAATCCAGGGCTGGGCATATGGCTATAGTTCCTAAAGAAATCAGGGCTCACCTCACCGTGCACGGGTCTGGAACTTGAACGAAGGGGAGCGAGGAGTGAGTCTGTGAGTGGGGGCTGTGTGCGTCATGTGCTGCAGCGCCTGGCGGCAACACACACATTGGCTACACACACAGGTTTTGGGACAGAGCTTTTCTCAGACATTCAGCGCTGAATTGATCGGCTCTAGTCGATTAGTATCCTGTAGTCCAAAATACTGGCGGATCTGGACGGAGACAATTTCGTGTTCTGATCTCTTTAAAAAAAAACATTTCTAGTAATTTCTACTATTTCTAAAGAAAAAGGGGGCTATTTCCTTCCTCCCTCCCCATCCATCCATTCTTCCATCTTTCCCTCCTCTAAGGGCCGCTGGACGGATAGCCGAGGAGGCCGTGGAGCGCACTTTTTCAGTTAGGGGAGAAAGAGGACGAGCAGGACTCTGTTTTTTCCAGCGGGCAGAGGCACTCTGCGGGGAGGGGTTGGTGTTCGACTTTCACGGCTTCTGCACTGCGCTCGACCCGCTTGTGGAGATCACGATGACTGGTGGCGAGACACCGGAGCGGTGGCGGATGCTCCCCACTCTGCTATGGTGATGTTGCCCGCGTCCAAATGTCCCCTCCTCGGATGAGACCACGTATGAATGGACGGCTGTGCAGGTGATGGAGAGAATATGATCATTGTGTCGAGAGGGACATCATTGAATTGTTGATTCAGCTCTAATATTACTCTACAATACATTACAAACCACGACGGATTTAAATTAAAGATGATTATTGAATGCAAATAAGAAAAATCAACAAATGTCACATTTATCCTTTTCGTGTTTAAGGATGCCAGTTCATCTTTGCGCGCGTGTAAAGCGAGTGTGAGGTGGCGGGAGACAAATTCGCCAGTGTACCAAACATTGCGGATGTTACAAAATAAATAACTAATTATAGATTTTAGCTCTTTTTTTCCAACATGTTTTGGTGTCTGAAACGTACCATGGCAATTACGACCAACATGCCTGGTTGAGGGGAAACACTTGGTGGATTTATTTTCCTTTAAAAAAAAAAATTTGATAATCTGATTGATTTTAATATTGTGCTGTGGTCATGATGACAATACAACATTTTATCTTCAAGCGAAGCACAAGGGGCATCTGACGAGCCTATCGCACCGTGGAAATGGTTCGGGAGAAAACGATGGAGCAGCCATGGAGAACATGAAACATTTATACTAACTCATCTTGGAATGTCCCCAATCTGATATCCCCAATATCTCAACAGAGCCTTACTCTTCTTTTTTGGACATCTAAAAACGACCTGAAGAAGAATTGTGAATCCTACTGCACTGATAGTCGTGCAACAAGCCAAGCTATCCACCCCACCCCCACCCCCACCACACGTTGCATTTGTTTTACACCCGAGAGACCAAAGCATAGATGGCGTCTTCATCTTGTAAAGGCCGCACCATATAGGCTTACCGCCCGGCAACTCTCCCCCTATGCAGGTGGAAGAAGCAGAATAAAACAGTTGAGTGTCTGAGCAGTCCGCAGGCAGATGGGATGTAATGTTGTGTGGTCGTGCTGAGCATTCGCCTCCTTCTCAGCTACAGCTGCTTTGTAAAGATTTGGTGTCCAGAGAATGGCGCGGTTCGAAAACGAGATGCCGTCCAGGTATGGCGGCGGCCACGGCCATGGACCAGGACATGGACCTGGAGGCCCTGGCCGCGGCGGCAGCCGGCAGGGCGGCCCGCCTGGAGGCCCCGGGGGACAGCGGGTCTACAAGCAGTCCATGGCGCAGAGAGCCCGGACCATGGCCCTGTACAACCCCATCCCGGTGCGTCAGAACTGCTTCACCGTCAACCGCTCGCTGTTCATCTTCAGCGAGGATAACTTTGTGAGAAAATACGCCAAAAAGATTACAGAATGGCCATATCCTTTACATGTTTCTCATCACTGTGTATCATAACATCAGTGCTAAACCCAGAATATCAGGTAGGCCCACTGTACTTGCAATGTTATTATCATAATGGGAAGATGATCTAATGATGGGACCTATCTATGTGGCTCTACCATTAGCCAATTAGGTAGGGCATCATTAGGCTAGTGTGAGCATGTAATGATGACAACATAGCCTACTAGACAGCAATACTCAAAGGCCTTCCTGGCGCTGTAGTGTGTGGTGATTCTACAGAAACCTGTAGACATGATAGGTTTAGGATCCATTGAATGTTTTTATTTTGGCATCATTGATATGATTTTTGTCATTATGAATAATAACGTTGTTATTAAGGGAATTCATAATTTTTTGAGAGAGAGAGACAGAGAGAGAGAGAGAGAGAGAGAGAGAGAGAGAGAGAGAGAGAGAGAGAGAGAGAGAGAGAGAGAGAGAGAGAGAGAGAGAGAGAGAGAGAGAGAGAGAGAGAGAGAGAGAGAGAGATGTTTGTAGTGCAGAGCTGCTGGTTGCTGATGTCAGCATGTTCAGTCTCAGCTCAGGAAAAACAGTGAAGTGGAAGGCGAGGAGGGAGGGAGAGAATATATACTGTCACCATTTCCGCTTAGATGGAGAGAATGGAGTGAACTGGGCCTTGTCCTTATCAGCACACATATCTCTAGGTTTTCACTGATGGATCATGCCTGTGGTGTGCTGGAGTGTATGTGTGTGCCCACTGTGGCCATCTGTATGTGTGTGCCCACTGTGGCCATCTGTATGTGTGTGCCCACTGTGGCCATCTGTATGTGTGTGCCCACTGTGGCCATCTGTATGTGTGTGCCCACTGTGGCCATCTGTATGTGTGTGCCCACTGTGGCCATCTGTATGTGTGTGCCCACTGTGGCCATCTGTATGTGTATGCCCACTGTGGCCATCTGTGTGTGTGTGCCCACTGTGGCCATCTGTATGTGTGTGCCCACTGTGGCCATCTGTGTGTGTGTGCCCACTGTGGCCATCTGTGTGTGTGTGCCCACTGTGGCCATCTGTATGTGTGTGGCACACTGGACCTACAGTGTCTGCTACTATACTGCCAGTGTTATTTTTTTTATTAAAAAAAATAGAATTTTCTTTATTATTTCCCCCTAACCCAGAGCAGAGCAGAAACAGCCTAACCCTAACCCTACCCCTAACCCTAACCCAGAGCAGAGCAGAAACAGCCTAACCCTAACCCTACCCCTAACCCTAACCCAGAGCAAAGCAGAAACAGCCTAACCCTAACCCTACCCCTAACCCTAACCCAGAGCAAAGCAGAAACAGCCTAACCCTAACCCTACCCCTAACCCTAACCCAGAGCAAAGCAGAAACAGCCTAACCCTAATCCTACCCCTAACCCTAACCCAGAGCAGAGCAGAAACAGCCTAACCCTAACCCTACCCCTAACCCTAACCCAGAGCAGAGCAGAAACAGCCTAACCCTAACCCAGAGCAGAGCAGAAACAGCCTAACCCTAACCCTACCCCTAACCCTAACCCAGAGCAGAGCAGAAACAGCCTAACCCTAACCCAGAGCAGAGCAGAAACAGCCTAACCCTAAGCCTACCCCTAACCCTAACCCAGAGCAGAGCAGAAACAGCCTAACCCTAACCCAACCCTAACCCTAACCCAGAGCAGAGCAGAAACAGCCTAACCCTAACCCTACCCATAACCCTAACCCAGAGCAGAGCAGAAACAGCCTAACCCTAACCCTACCCCTAACCCTAACCCAGAGCAAAGCAGAAACAGCCTAACCCTAACCCTACCCCTAACCCTAACCCAGAGCAAAGCAGAAACAGCCTAACCCTAACCCTACCCCTAACCCTAACCCAGAGCAGAGCAGAAACAGCCTAACCCTACCCCTAACCCTAACCCAGAGCAGAGCAGAAACAGCCTAACCCTAACCCAGAGCAGAGCAGAAACAGCCTAACCCTAACCCTACCCCTAACCCTAACCCAGAGCAGAGCAGAAACAGCCTAACCCTAACCCTACCCTTAACCCTAACCCAGAGCAGAGCAGAAACAGCCTAACCCTAACCCAGAGCAGAGCAGAAACAGCCTAACCGTAAGCCTACCCCTAACCCTAACCCAGAGCAGAGCAGAAACAGCCTAACCCTAACCCTACCCCTAACCCTAACCCAGAGCATAGCAGAAACAGCCTAACCCTAACCCTACCCATAACCCTAACCCAGAGCAGAGCAGAAACAGCCTAACCCTAACCCTACCCCTAACCCAGAGCAGAGCAGAAACAGCCTAACCCTAACCCTAACCCTACCCCT
>NC_060198.1:44162488-44204988 GCF_021184085.1 Oncorhynchus gorbuscha | reverse complement strand
GCAAAGGGTGGCTACTTTGAAGAATCTCAATTATAGAATATATTTTGATTTGTTTAACACTTTTAACAGTTTTGATGTCTTCACTATTATTCTACACTGTAGAAATAGTAAAATAAGGAATGAGTAGATGTGTCCAAACTTTTGACTGGTACTGTATGTGTGATGTGTATGTGACGATAGCCACCTGATTCCCCAACTGTAAATGAATCTGTGAATTTAATCATTTTAGGCAACACACATACACTATGTTGTTATACTTGGAGGAGAGAGATGATTAGTTAGTTGATTCTACACATTTATGATTCAGTATCATTCAGTAGATGACTCATTAGCAGCTTATTATGTAGATTAATGATTCAATATGATTCAGTTGAATGTTTCAGTAGAATTCAGTACATGATTCTATAGATTCACTGTACACTCTTAGAAAAAAGGGTTCCAAAATGGTTCTTCGGCTATCCCCATAGGGGTTCCCTTTTTTGTTCCTTAAAGAAGAACCCTTTTTGGTTTCAGGTAGAACTCTTTTTGGGTTCCATGTAGAGCCCTCTGTGTAAAGGGTTCTACCTGGAACCAAAAAGTGTTATTCAAAGGGTTTTCCTATGGGGACATACAGTATGTGGTCACTACCAGTAAGACAACACAAAGGTCCCAGTGGCACCTTGTTTACTGTACCCATTTGACTCATGTTATCCATAAGATAAGGGTTTAGGTCAAAGTAACTATGTGAAACAAACTGAAAGCCGGAAGAATGGTTGTTCACACATATTCTCATGCAACAGTGAAAGAGGGTGACTTTATTTTGTCTCATCCTGGAAATTCAGTAAACAGTTTTGAATTGTATAGCACATAGTCACTCTCATAACTATCTCTCCTATTACTCACCTATTGTGCCAGCAGCAAACCACCCTGCATACCACTGCTGGCTTGCTTCTCAAGCTAAGCAGGGTTGGTCCTGGTCATTTCCTAGATGGGAGACCAGATGCTGCTGGAAGTGGTGTTGGAGGGCCAGTAGGAGGCACTCTTTCCTCTGGTCTAAAAGATATCCCAATGCCCCAGGGCAGTGATTGGGGACACTGCCCTGTGTAGGGTGCTTTCTTTTGGATGGGATGTTAAAACGGGTGTCCTGACTCTCTGAGGCCATTAAAGATCCCATGGCACTTATAGTAAGAGTAGGGGTGTTAACCCCGGTGTCCTGGCTAAATTCCCAATCTGGTCACCTAATAATCCCCAGTTTACAATTGGCTCATTCATCCCCCTCCTCTCCCCTGTAACTAACTAGTCAACTTACCTGGTAAAATAACAGATTTTGTTTTTAAAACTCAGATGCTCTGCTTTGTCCCAGATCAACTGTCATGACCCCTTGACCTCTAACCTATAACCCCTCCCCTTGCCCTATCCTGTGTAATATACTAGCTCATACACTAACTCCCCAAGGGATGAGGCACTGAGGGAGGTAAGGAGGTCAGTTCACCCTTTGTGTGTGTGCTTCTTTTCATACTTGGTTGTATTTGATTATGTATCTATGTACTAAAGCCCAGGATATTCCGTGGTATTTATGGATTTTGACTGTTACTCTGTACATCACATCACATAACACTGGGATGGAAATCCTACCATCACAAATGAGAGAGGGAGAAAGCCCAGAAAAAGCAAAGGCAAATGGATAAAGAAAAAGGAGAGATAGAGAGATAGAGAGACAGAGAGATAGAGAGACAGAGAGAACGAGAGACAGAGAGATAGAGAGATAGAGAGACAGAGAGACAGAGAGATAGAGAGATAGAGAGACAGAGAGACAGAGAGATAGAGAGACAGAGAGACAGAGAGATAGAGAGACAGAGAGACAGAGACAGAGAGATAGAGAGATAGAGAGACAGAGAGACAGAGAGATAGAGAGACAGAGAGACAGAGAGATAGAGAGACAGAGAGATAGAGAGACAGAGAGATAGAGAGATAGAGAGACAGAGAGATAGAGAGATAGACAGAGAGAACGAGAGACAGAGAGATAGAGAGACAGAGAGAACAAGAGACAGAGAGAATGAGAGAACGAGAGGCAGCCCAGTATCGTTAAACCCCAGTGTTTTCTTTGCTGTGTGGAATCAGGGATCTACATTCAATCTGCAGAATGTAAATTATTTATTGGCCGTTCTCTCCCTCGCTGCTCTCTGCTGCTGCTAACTTCACAACCTGTTCCACACACAGATACTGTGGGTTCTAACTTCACGAGCTGTTCCACACACCGATACTGTGGGCTCTAACTTCACGACCTGTTCCACACACCGATACTGTGGGCTCTAACTTCACAACCTGTTCCACACACAGATACTGTGGGCTCTAACTTCACGAGCTGTTCCACACACCGATACTGTGGGCTCTAACTTCACGACCTGTTCCACACACAGATACTGTGGGCTCTAACTTCACGACCTGTTCCACACACAGATACTGTGGGCTCTAACTTCACAACCTGTTCCACACACAGATACTGTGGGCTCTAACTTCACGACCTGTTCCACACACAGATACTGTGGGCTCTAACTTCACGACCTGTTCCACACACGGATACTGTGGGCTCTAACTTCACGACCTGTTCCACACACAGATACTGTGGGCTCTAACTTCATGACCTGTTCCACACACAGATACTGTGGGCTCTAACTTCACAACCTGTTCCACACACAGATACTGTGGGCTCTAACTTCACGACCTGTTCCATACACAGATACTGTGGGCTTTACTGTGTATTAGTGCTGGGAATTACCAGGGACCTCACAATATGATATTATCACCATACTTAAGTGGTGATACGATTATGTGTTTAGATTCTCACGATTCTATATGTATTGTGATTCTCATGATTCTATATGTATTGTGATTCTCATGATTCTATATGCATTGTGATTCTCATGATTCTATATGTATTGTGATTCTCATGATTCCATATGTATTGTGATTCTCATGATTCTATATGTATTGTGATTCTCATGATTCTATATGCATTGTGGTTCTCATGATTCTATATGCATTGTGATTCTCATGATTCTATATGCATTGTGATTCTCATGATTCTATATGCATTGTGATTCTCATGATTCTATATGTATTGTGATTCTCATGATTCTATATGTATTGTGATTCTCATGATTCTATATGCATTGTGATTCTCATTATTCTATATGTATTGTGATTGTCATGATTCTATATGTATTGTGATTCTCATGATTCTATATGTATTGTGATTCTCATGATTCTATATGCATTGTGATTCTCATGATTCTATATGTATTGTGATTCTCATGATTCTATATGCATTGTGATTCTCATGATTCTATATGCATTGTGATTCTCATGATTCTATATGCATTGTGATTCTCACAATTCTATATGCATTGTGATTCCCATGATTCTATATGCATTGTGATTCTCATGATTCTATGTGTATTGTGATTCTCATGATTCTTCATGTATTGTGATTCTCATGATTCTTCATGTATTGTGATTCTCATGATTCTATATATTATATGTATTGATTCATGATTCTATATCATTGTGATTCTATTCTATATGTATTGTGATTCTCATGATTCTATATGTATTGTGATTCTCATGATTCTATTTGTATTCTCATGATTCTATATCACGATTTCATATATATGTATTGCGATTCTCACAATTCTATATATGTATTGTGATTCTCACGATTCTATATGTATGCGATTCTCACGATTCTATATATGTATTGCGATTCTCACGATTCTATATATGTATTGCGATTCTCACGATTCTATATGTATGCGATTCTCACGATTCTATATATGTATTGTGATTCTCACGATTCTATATGTATGCAATTCTCACGATTCTATATATGTATGCGATTCTCACGATTCTATATATGTATGCGATTCTCACGATTCTATATGTATGCGATTCTCACGATTCTATATATGTATTGTGATTCTCACGATTCTATATGTATGCGATTCTCATTCTATAATGCGATTCTATATTCTATATATGATTCTCACGATTCTATATATGTATTGTGATTCTCACGATTCTATATGTATGCGATTCTCACGATTCTATATATGTATGCGATTCTCACGATTCTATATGTATGCGATTCTCACGTTTCTATATATGTATTGTGATTCTCACGATTCTATATGTATGCGATTCTCACAATTCTATATATGTATTGTGATTCTCACGATTCTATATGTATGCAATTCTCACGATTCTATATATGTATGCGATTCTCACGATTCTATATATGTATGCGATTCTCACGATTCTATATGTATGCGATTCTCACGATTCTATATATGTATTGTGATTCTCACGATTCTATATGTATGCGATTCTCACAATTCTATATATGTATGCGATTCTCACGATTCTATATATGTATTGTGATTCTCACGATTCTATATGTATGCGATTCTCACGATTCTATATATGTATGCGATTCTCACGATTCTATATATATATATATATATGCCATTTAGCAGACGCTTTTATCCAAAGCGACTTACAGTCATGTGTGCATACATTCTACGTATTGTGATTCTCACGATTCTATATGTATGCGATTCTCACAATTCTATATATGTATGCGATTCTCACGATTCTATATGTATGCGATTCTCACGATTCTATATATGTATTGCGATTCTCACGATTCTATATGCATGCGATTCTCACGATTCTATATATGTATTGTGATTCTCACGATTCTATATGTATGCGATTCTCACAATTCTATATTTGTATGCGATTCTCACGATTCTATATATGTATTGTGATTCTCACGATTCTATATGTATGCGATTCTCACGATTCTATATATGTATTGTGATTCTCACGATTCTATATGTATGCGATTCTCACGATTCTATATATGTATGCGATTCTCACGATTCTATATGTATGTGATTCTCACGTTTCTATATATGTATGCGATTCTCACGATTCTATATATGTATGCGATTCTCACGATTCTATATATGTATGCGATTCTCACATTTCTATATATGTATGCGATTCTCACGATTCTATATATGTATGCGATTCTCACGATTCTATATGTATGCGATTCTCACGTTTCTATATATGTATGCGATTCTCACGTTTCTATATATGTATGCGATTCTCACGATTCTATATATGTATGCGATTCTCACGATTCTATATGTATGCGATTCTCACGTTTCTATATATGTATGCGATTCTCACGATTCTATATATGTATGCGATTCTCACGATTCTATATATGTATTGTGATTCTCACGATTCTATATGTATGCGATTCTCACGTTTCTATATATGTATTGTGATTCTCACGATTCTATATGTATGCGATTCTCACAATTCTATATATGTATGCGATTCTCACGATTCTATATGTATGCGATTCTCACGATTCTATATATGTATTGTGATTCTCACGATTCTATATGTATGCGATTCTCACGATTCTATATATGTATTGCGATTCTCACGATTCTATATGTATGCGATTCTCACGATTCTATATATGTATTGTGATTCTCACGATTCTATATGTATGCGATTCTCACGATTCTATATATGCGATTCTACGATTCTATATATTCTCACGATTCTATATATGTATTGCGATTCTCACGATTCTATATATGTATTGCGATTCTCACGATTCTATATGTATGCGATTCTCACGATTCTATATATGTATTGCGATTCTCACGATTCTATATGTATGCGATTCTCACGATTCTATATATGTATTGCGATTCTCACGATTCTATATGTATGCGATTCTCACGATTCTATATATGTATTGTGATTCTCACGATTCTATATGTATGCGATTCTCACGATTCTATATATGTATGCGATTCTCACGATTCTATATGTATGCGATTCTCACGTTTCTATATATGTATTGTGATTCTCACGATTCTATATGTATGCGATTCTCACAATTCTATATATGTATTGCGATTCTCACGATTCTATATGTATGCGATTCTCACGATTCTATATATGTATTGTGATTCTCACGATTCTATATGTATGCGATTCTCACGATTCTATATATGTATGCGATTCTCACGATTCTATATATGTATTGCGATTCTCACGATTCTATATATGTATGCGATTCTCACGATTCTATATATGTATTGTGATTCTCACGATTCTATATATGTATGCGATTCTCACGATTCTATATATGTATTGTGATTCTCATGATTCTATATGTATTGCGATTCTCACGATTCTATATGTATGCGATTCTCACGATTCTATATATGTATGCGATTCTCACGATTCTATATATGTATGTGATTCTCACGATTCTATATATGTATGCGATTCTCACAATTCTATATGCATTGTGATTCTCATGATTCTATATGCATTGTGATTCTCACGATTCTATATGTATTGTGATTCTCACTATTCTATATGCATTGTGATTCTCATGATTCTATATGCATTGTGATTCTCATGATTCTATATGCATTGTGATTCTCATGATTCTATGTGTATTGTGATTCTCATGATTCTTCATGTATTGTGATTCTCATGATTCTATATGTATTGTGATTCTCATGATTCTTCATGTATTGTGATTCTCACGATTCTATATGTATGCGATTCTCACGATTCTATATATGTATTGTGATTCTCATTCGATTCTATATATGTATTGTGATTCATGATTCATGTATTGTGATTCTCATGATATGTATGATTCTCATGATTCTATATGTGATTGTGATTCACGATTCTATATATGTATGCGATTCTCACGATTCTATATGTATGCGATTCTCACGATTCTATATATGTATGCGATTCTCACGATTCTATATATGTATGCGATTCTCACGATTCTATATATGTATTGCGATTCTCACGATTCTATATGTATGCGATTCTCACGATTCTATATATGTATGCGATTCTCACGATTCTATATATGTATTGTGATTCTCACGATTCTATATGTATTGCGATTCTCACAATTCTATATATGTATGCGATTCTCACGATTCTATATATGTATTGTGATTCTAACGATTCTATATATGTATGCGATTCTCACGATTCTATATATGTATGCGATTCTCACGATTCTATATATGTATGCGATTCTCACGATTCTATATGTATGCGATTCTCACGATTCTATATATGTATGCGATTCTCACGATTCTATATATGTATGCGATTCTCACGATTCTATATATGTATTGCGATTCTCACGATTCTATATGTATGCGATTCTCACGATTCTATATATGTATGCGATTCTCACGATTCTATATATGTATTGCGATTCTCACGATTCTATATATGTATGCGATTCTCACGATTCTATATATGTATTGTGATTCTCACGATTCTATATATGTATTGTGATTCTTACGATTCTATATGTATGCGATTCTCACGATTCTATATATGTATTGTGATTCTCACGATTCTATATATGTATTGTGATTCTCACGATTCTATATATGTATTGTGATTCTCACGATTCTATATATGTATTGTGATTCTCACGATTCTATATGTATTGTGATTCTGATTACCACTAGGTAACGCAACACACTCACACACGCACGCACACACACATTCACGCACGCACACAAACACACACCGCACGGCAGCAGGTAGCCTAGTGGTTCGCGCGTTGGACTAGTAACTGAAAGGTTGCAAGATTGAATCGCCGAGCTAACAAGGGAATAATCTGTCGTTCTGCCCCTGAACAAGGCAGTTAACCCACTGTTCCTAGGCCGTCATTGAAAATAACAATTTGTACTTACCTGACTTGCCTAGTTAAATAAAGGTTAAATAAAAACACACACCACACACACTTTCAAGAAACCAATATCAAATAACACACTCTAGTACATGGTAATGCACAAAGACACACAGTAGTGACGGGGGAAGAAAACGGTGTAGTTGGACAACATTATATCGATACTTTGACTCTCCAAGTATCTATTTGTAAAAAATAAATAAATACACAGTACCAGTCAAAAGTGTGGACACACCTTCTCATTCCAGGGTTCTTCCTTATTTGTACTATTTTCTACATTGTAGAATAATAGTGAAGATGTCAAAACCATGAAATAACACATATGGAACCATGTAGTAACCAACAAAGTGTTAAACAAATCAAAACATATTTAAAATGTGAGATTCTTCAAAGTTCCCACCCTCTGCCTTGATGACAACTTTTCACACTCTTGGCATTCTCTCAACCAGCATCATGAGGTAGTCACCTGCAATGCATTTCAATTAACAGGTGTGCCTTGTTAAAAGTACATTTGTGGAATGAATTTCCTTCTTAATATATTTGAGCCAATCAGTTGTGTTGCGACAAGGTAAGGGTGGTGTACAGAAGATAGCCCTATTTGGTAAAAGACCAAGTCCATATTATGGAAAGAACAGCTCAAATATAGCAACCAGAAACGACAGTCAAGCATTGCTTTAAGACATGAAGATCAGTCAATCTGGAAAATTTCAAGCAGTTTGAAAGTTTCTTCAAGTGCAATCACAAAAAACATCAAGCGCTATGATGAAACTGGCTCTCATGAGGACCGGCAAAGGAATGGAAGACTTAGAGTTACCTCTGCTGCAGAGGATAAGTTCATTAGAGTTAACGGCACCTCAGATTGCAGCCCAATAAATGCTTCACAGAGTTCAAGTAACAGACACATCTCAACATCAACTGTTCAGAGGAGATTGCATGAATCAGGCCTTCATGGTCGAATTGCTGCAAAGAAACCACTACTAATGGACACCAATAAGAGGAGACTTGCTTGGGCCAAGAAACACGTGCAATGGACATTAGACCAGTGGAAATCTGTCCTTCGGTCAGATGAGTCCAAATTTGAGATTTTTGGTTACAACCGCCGTGTCTTTGTGAGACGCAGAGTAGGTGAACGGATGATCTCTGCATGTGTGGTTCCCACCGTGAAGCATGGAGGAGGAGGTGTGATGGTGTGGGGTGATTTGTTGGTGACACTGTCTGTAAGGCACACTTAACCATTATGGCTACCACAGCATTCTGCAGCGACACTCCATCCCATCTGGTTTGGGCTTAGTGGGACTATCATTTGTTTTTCAACAGGACAATGACCCAACACACTTCCAGGCTGTGTAAGGGCTATTTGACCAAGAAGGAGAGTGATGGAGTGCTTCATCAACCATAAGACGCATCCAACGTCGTTTTAGAGAATTTGGCAGTAGGTCCAACCGGCCTCACAACCACAGACCACGTGTATGGTGTCGTGTGGGCGAAGTGGTTTGCTGATGTCAACGGTATGAACAGAGTGCCCCATGGTGGTGGTGGGGTTATGGTATTGGCAGGCATAAACTATGGACAAAGAACACAATTGCATTTTATCGCTGGCAATTTGAATGCACATAGATACCGTGACGAGGTCCTGAGGCCAATCGTCGTGTCATTCATCAGCCACCATTACCTCATGTTTCAGCAGGATAATGTACGGCCCCATGTCGCAAGGATCTGTACACAATTCCTGGAAGCTGAAAATGTCCCAGTTCTTCTATTC
This sequence comes from Oncorhynchus gorbuscha, assembly GCF_021184085.1. NCBI lineage: Eukaryota > Metazoa > Chordata > Actinopteri > Salmoniformes > Salmonidae > Oncorhynchus > Oncorhynchus gorbuscha. Next base: position 44,195,410 of record NC_060198.1, on the reverse strand, counting down.
GCCTGCATACTCATTAGACTTATCACCCATTGATCATGTTTGGGATGTATTATATTCCAGTTACTGCCAGTATCTAGCAATTTCAGACAGCCATTGAAGAGGAGTAGGACCACATTCCACAGGCCACAATCAACAGCCTGATCAACTCCGTGTGAAGGAGATGCATGAGGCAAATGGTGATCACACCAGATACTGACGGGTTTTCTGATACACACCCCTGCCTTTTTTAATGTTATCTGTGACCAACAGATGCATATCATTATTCCCAGTCATGTGAAATCCATAGATTAGGGCCTGATTTGTTTATTTCAATGAACTGATTTCCTTATATGAGCTGATACTCAGTAAAATATTTGAAATTGTTAAATGTTGCGTTTAGATTTTTGTTCAGTGTAGATATATAGAGATTTTTAAAAATCTAATTGATACTTGGGAGCCAATGAATCAATATAATATAGTCCAAAATAGTATTGTGATATGTAGCTGTACCAATTTCTTCCCCCATCACTACTGTGTTACCATTTGTGTAATTTGACATTGGTTTCTGGAAAGTGTGTGTGTGTGTGTGTGTGTTCATACTCACTGCAGAATCAGGAAGAAGGAGGAGAGACTGAGAGCGGAAGAGAGGGGAGGAGAGAGACAAAGAGGAAGAGGAAAGAGGTAGATTGAGACGGTAGAGACAGAAAGATAGAGAGAGACAGAGAGAAACAGAGAGAGATGGAGAGAGACAGGGAGAGACATAAAGATAGAGAGAGAGAGGGAGAGAGAGGGAGGGAGAGAGAACAAAAAAAGAGAGAGAGGGGGGAGGGGCTAACTGCCTGTCTGTGTCTAAATAATTTAAAATGGGGTGGGAGAAAGATGAGGAAGAGCTGTATGAGCTTAGACCAAGATACCACCGCAGATCACAGACACGCACACACACTTTTAGGGTTTTACCACAAAAAGTAATGCTACTATTTTCCTCTCTCGCTCCCTCTCTTTACTCCCCCTCTCCCTCTCTCTGCATGCTGACTGATAGGATGTGAAGTTTTATATTTTCCTCTCATGTTCCTTTACCTGTACTTCCTTTCTCTTACTCACATCCAATCCATCACTCTCTCTATACTTCTCCCTCTTCTTCCTTCCAACCCATCACTCTCTCTATAACTCCTCTTCTTCCTTCCAATCCACCACTCTCTCTAAACCTCCTCCTCTTCTTCCTTCCAATCCATCACTTTCTCTATACTTCTCCCTCTTCTTTTTCCAATCTATCACTCTCTCTATACCTCCTCCTCATCTTTCTTCCAATCCATCACCCTCACTATTCCTCTTCTTCTTCCTTCCAATCCATCACCTTCTCTATACCTCCTCCTCTTCTTCCTTCCAATCCATCACTCTCTCTATACTTCTCCCTCTTCTTCTTCCAATCTATCACTCTCTCTATACCTCCTCCACTTCTTTCTTCCAATCCATCACCCTCACTATTCCTCCTCTTCTTCCTTCCAATCCATCACTCTCTCTATACCTCATCTTCTTCCTTCCAATCCATCACTCTCTCTATACCTCCTCCTCTTCTTCCTTCCAATCAATCACTCTCTCTATACTTCTCCCTCTTCTTCCTTCCTGTCCATCACTCTCTATACTTCTCCCTCTTCTTCCTTCCAGTCCATCACTCTCTCTATACTTCTCCCTCTTCTTCCTTCCAGTCCATCACTCTCTCTATACTTCTCCCTCTTCTTCCTTTCAATCCATCACTCTCTAATTATCCATTAGAAATGGAAACCAGGCTACTCTGACCTGACTATTCCTTTGCCAGGCCCACCCTTGTGCTGTGTATCTATAACATGGATATACACTGAGTTTACAAAACATTAGGAACACCTACTCTTTCCATGACATAGACTGACCAGATAAATTCAGGTGAAAGCTGTGATAATTTATTGATGTCACTTGTTTAATCCACTTCAATCGGTGTCCATGAAGGGGAGGAGACAGGTTAAAGGATGTTTAAGCCATGAGACAAATGAGACATGGATTGTGTGTGTGGGCCATTCAGAGGGTGAATGGGCAAGACAACAAAATGTAAGTGCCTTTATAAAGCTGCTGGGTTTTTCACGCTCAACAGTTTCCTGTGTGCATCAAGAATGGTCCACCACCCAGAGGACATCCAGCCAACTTGACACAACTGTGGGAAGCATTGGTAATCAACATGGGCAGCATCCCTGTGGAAAGCTTTCGACACCTTGTAGAGTCCATGTTCTGACGAATTGAGGCTGTTCTGAGGGGAAAAGGGCTGGTCCAACTCAATATTAGGAAGGTGTTTTTGAATGTTTTGTCCACTCAGTGTATCTGTGTGTGTGTGCCTCTCAGGCCCACTCTGATTGCCTCATATCACTGACTATTGTCTACTGTCTGGTAACAGATGTGTGAATTGATCCATATTATGATTCCCCTGGGAAGGCTCTAGTCTCTACTCTCACATACAACAACATGCTAAAACTGAACCAGGATCAGTATTTACAGGCCAGCTCAGGTTATCTGGCAGGTTGAAACTGACGTATGAACAGTTCTAACCACAGTCATATTCCCTAGTCCCACTTACCGGTGCAGATTGTGCCACGACATTCTGATGAACCAGGTTTGTGAGTCACGTTGAGTAACGTATCTGAAGTTAGGATTTCGATTTGATTTCAATTATTAGATATTTTCATCTTTAACTCTGGACTGTTGAAGATGACTCACAAGTAACCACTTCCCTGTAGTTTACACCTGTTGTTTACGAATCATGTGACAAATAACATTTGATTTGATTCTGCCTATAACTGGATATTCTGTGTCGTTCGCTCGGTTTCCATCCGATTGTTGAGACATTTTAATGTGAATCTAACACAATCTGCATGAAGGAAATATGAGCATTTTCCCACCAGTGTTGTGTTTCCACCAGACGGACTTTTTGCTGATAAAAATTAGTGTGTGATGACGTAGTGCACACAAAATTTACTTTTTCATTTACGTTTCCTCTACCGAATAAAAAATGAACGTTTAATGTCTTTCCATTGCATTTTCAACTCTACTGAGACGTGGTTATAGGTCAATAAAGGGTGTTACATCTGTCAAAGCTTGTGTATTTCTCCTACTGCTGTTTGTAGCTTATAGGCCCAGTACTGAATTGAGAGAAGTGCACCTTTTGTGTTAATCATACATTGAAGTCAATGGGACATTTGTGAGAGCATTTGACTTAAGCACAGTTAGGATTGGAACGTATGTGTTTATCTCAGGATGCCTTCTACTGTAGTGTTGTTGATGTGTTGGGTGGATCTACTGTTTCCAGACCTCAGCCAGGTGGGGCTATCAGTCTCCTGGGGTTTCAGCTTAGTCCTTGTTATTTGACCTGTTATTATAACATTTCGTCCTTGTTCTAATCAATAGCAGATATACTGTAATGGCTTTTCAGAGGTGTGTTTGATTTGAACTGCAGCTTGTCCTGGATGGAGTTGACACTTTGCTCGGGGACAATCTGTGGTGCAACTGATACACACACAATATGGAAGGATCTGGAAAGCCAGTTGAAGTGTGTCCAGGTGGTTCAACTTCTCCAGCCTCTACATCTGCATTTGAGAGGATTAGAGAAATGAGTGTGTGTGTGTGTGTGTGTGTGTGTGTGTGTGTGTGTGTGTGTGTGTGTGTGTGTGTGTGTGTGTGTGTGCGTGCGTGCGTGCGTGCGTGCGTGCGTGCGTGCGTGCGTGCGTGCGTGTGTGTGTGTGTGCATGCGTGCGTGCGTGCGTTTGTGTCCCAGTGGATTTGACTCAGTGGATTTGACTCAGTGGATTTGATTTGATTGCAGACAAAGTGTAACCACCAAGAACTTATGTAATTGAATCAGGTTTGTTAGTGCTGGGTTGGGACAAAAGCCTGCACACACGGCGTCCCCCTAGGATCATGCAGTAATGAAGCACAGCGGTGCAGTCGTTAGAAAGTTTGTTTAATGCAGGGGTCAGGGGTCAACAGCTCCAGTCTTCCAGGACCACATCATCTTTTGGTTTCCCTTCTCTCTCTGCAATCAGAGACTGAACCAGGTCTCCCCAGGCAATCCATCAATGGCATTCATAGATCAATTATTGATCAACAGGAATTTGTAACTGAAAGGACCGGGTGTAGAGGTTGGAGAGTTGGTTTTAGAAGTGATGCGCTGCAGTGAGATACCGTGGTCCAAGCCCAGGCCTTGTGATCAGATGTGTAACTTACCAACCTGGCCTCAGGGCAATTCGTAAGATTTGGTATGCAAATGTGTTTCCCTCCATTTAGTATGATATGTTATGCTATATTAGGTTACATTATGAATGGAATAGTAGTCGTACATTATCATACGAATTAGAGGACGTATAGTATCGTACATCTTGCCCGGTTATGCAATATCATACGAATTAGAGGAAGTATAGTATCGTACATCTTGCCCGGTTATGCATTATCATACGAATTAGAGGACGTATATTATCGTACTTCTTACCCGGTTATGCATTATCATACGAATTAGAGGACATATATTATCGTACTTCTTACCCGGTTATGCATTATCATACGAATTAGAGGACATATATTATCGTACATCTTACCCGGTTATGCATTATCATACGAATTAGAGGACGTATATTATCGTACTTCTTACCCGGTTATGCATTATCATACGAATTAGAGGACATATATTATCATACTTCTTACCCGGTTATGCATTATCATACGAATTAGAGGACATATATTATCGTACTTCTTACCCGGTTATGCATTATCATACGAATTAGAGGACATATAGTATCGTACATCTTGCCCGGTTATGCATTATCATACGAATTAGAGGACATATATTATCGTACATCTTACCCGGTTATGCATTATCATACGAATTAGAGGACGTATATTATCGTACTTCTTACCCGGTTATGCATTATCATACGAATTAGAGGACGTATATTATCGTACTTCTTACCCGGTTATGCATTATCATACGAATTAGAGGACGTATAGTATCGTACATCTTACCCGGTTATGCATTATCATACTATTTGGAAGACCTAACTCATCAGACATCTTACCCGGTTATGCAATATCATACTATTTGGAAGACCTAACTGATCAGACATCTTACCCGGTTATGTAATATCATACTATTTGGAAGACCTAACTGATCAGACATCTTACCCGGTTATGTAATATCATACTATTTGGAAGACCTAACTGATCAGACATCTTACCCGGTTATGCATTATCATACTATTTGGAAGACCTAACTGATCAGACATCTTGTTATGTAATATCATACTATTTGGAAGACCTAACTGATCAGACATCTTACCCGGTTATGCATTATCATACTATTTGGAAGACCTAACTGATCAGACATCTTACCCGGTTATGCATTATCATACTATTTGGAAGACCTAACTGATCAGACATCTTACCCGGTTATGTAATATCATACTATTTGGAAGACCTAACTGATCAGACATCTTACCCGGTTATGTAATATCATACTATTTGGAAGACCTAACTGATCAGACATCTTACCCGGTTATGTAATATCATACTATTTGGAAGACCTAACTGATCAGACATCTTACCCGGTTATGTAATATCATACTATTTGGAAGACCTAACTGATCAGACATCTTACCCGGTTATGCATTATCATACTATTTGGAAGACCTAACTGATCAGACATCTTACCCGGTTATGTAATATCATACTATTTGGAAGACCTAACTGATCAGACATCTTACCTGGTTATGTAATATCATACTATTTGGAAGACCTAACTGATCAGACATCTTACCCGGTTATGTAATATCATACTATTTGGAAGACCTAACTCATCAGACATCTTACCCGGTTATGTAATATCATACTATTTGGAAGACCTAACTGATCAGACATCTTACCTGGTTATGTAATATCATACTATTTGGAAGACCTAACTCATCAGACATCTTACCCGGTTATGTATTATCATACTATTTGGAAGACCTAACTGATCAGACATCTTACCCGGTTATGTAATATCATACTATTTGGAAGACCTAACTGATCAGACATCTTACCCGGTTATGTAATATCATACTATTTGGAAGACCTAACTGATCAGACATCTTACCCGGTTATGTAATATCATACTATTTGGAAGACCTAACTGATCAGACATCTTACCCGGTTATGTAATATCATACTATTTGGAAGACCTAACTGATCAGACATCTTGATCAGACTATTTGGAAGATAACTTCGGTTATGTAATATCACCCGGTTATGTAATATCATACTATTTGGAAGACCTAACTGATCAGACATCTTACCCGGTTATGTAATATCATACTATTTGGAAGACCTAACTGATCAGACATCTTACCCGGTTATGTATTATCATACTATTTGGAAGACCTAACTGATCAGACATCTTACCCGGTTATGTAATATCATACTATTTGGAAGACCTAACTGATCAGACATCTTACCCGGTTATGTAATATCATACTATTTGGAAGACCTAACTGATCAGACATCTTGGAGGTTGTTACAGCTCTATTTGTTGTATTTATTGACTTATTTATTCATGAGGGCAAATCATACTCAATGAACTGGAGTATAGTACAAAACTAATAGGTATCAGAATAAAAACGGCTATAACAACAATGTCAATGACATCAACAATAACAAAACGTTCATTGAGTATGATTTGCCTTCAAAAATAAATAACTAAGTAAATAAAACAAGTATTTTCCTGAGCCCTGGCTGCTTATTGCACCATAACAACAAAGGAGAATTTCAAGGAGAATCTACTTTGCTGGTTAGGAGAACGAACAACTGTAACGTCGTTCTTCGTTTGTAGAAAGAGAGTCGGACTGAAATGCAGTGTGGTGGTTACTCATGTCTTTAATGAATGAAAAAACGGAACGATACATGAAATAACTAATAAATACAAAAACAACAAACGGAACGTGAAACCTATTACACCCTATCTGGTGAACACTACACAAAGACAGGAACAATCACCCACAAAATACACAGTGAAACCCCAGCTACCTAAATACGGTTCCCAATCAGAGACAACGAGAATCACCTGACTCTGATTGAGAACCGCCTCAGGCAGCCAAGCCTATACAACACCCCTACTCAGCCGCAATCCCAAATACTACAAACCCCAATACGAAAATACAATATAATAAACCCATGTCACACCCTGGCCTGAACAAATAATTAAAGAAAACACAAAATACTAAGACCAAGGCGTGACAACAACGAAGGTTAGGAGAATTTACTTTGCTGGTTAGGAGAACTAACAATGATGGTTAGAAAAATTTACATAACAGGCTCGGTGAATTAGTTTAAGGTTAGGAAAATGGTTAGGGGAAGGGTTAGTTTAAAATTCAGTAAAACGTCATTTTAAGGGTACCTAATAAACCAATTATAAGGCATGTGTCTTCACCATGTATTAATCATTACTCCCACATTTGCAAATGTCAGTAAGCTAATTACTATGTATATGTCATTAAACATCCTGTATTGTGTGCTAATTCTTTTAACAGGTACTGCTGGAATGTCTTCCGATGGCAAACCCATCTTTTTGAGAGAAATTACACTGCTCACTCAAAACATTTCTAAACTATTTCTAAAGTATAATTAGCGCTTACTTTAGATTAGGGACTTTAGTACAATTTCAGCCAGTAGTTTCGAAAGTGGTGCTCATGAGCCAAAACGATCTCTTTTTCTTCAGTACTATGTCATCCATTCTTCAGTACTATGTCATCCATTCTTCAGTACTATGTCATCCATTCTTCAGTACTATGTCATCCATTCTTCAGTACTATGTCATCCATTCTTAAGTACTATGTCATCCATTCTTCAGTACTATGTCATCCATTCTTCGGTACTATGTCATCCATTCTTCAGTACTATGTCATCCATTCTTCAGTACTATGTCATCCATTCTTCGGTACTATGTCATCCATTCTTCAGTACTATGTCATCCATTCTTCAGTACTATGTCATCCATTCTTCAGTACTATGTCATCCATTCTTCAGTACTATGTCATCCATTCTTCGGTACTATGTCATCCATTCTTCAGTACTATGTCATCCATTCTTCAGTACTATGTCATCCATTCCTCAGTACTATGTCATCCATTCTTCGGTACTATGTCATCCATTCTTCAGTACTATGTCATCCATTCTTCAGTACTATGTCATCCATTCTTCAGTACTATGTCATCCATTCTTCGGTACTATGTCATCCATTCTTCAGTACTATGTCATCCATTCTTCAGTACTATGTCATCCATTCTTCGGTACTATGTCATCCATTCTTCAGTACTATGTCATCCATTCTTCAGTACTATGTCATCCATTCTTCAGTACTATGTCATCCATTCTTCAGTACTATGTCATCCATTCTTCAGTACTATGTCATCCATTCTTCGGTACTATGTCATCCATTCTTCAGTACTATGTCATCCATTCTTCAGTACTATGTCATCCATTCTTCAGTACTATGTCATCCATTCTTCAGTACTATGTCATCCATTCTTCAGTACTATGTCATCCATTCTTCAGTACTATGTCATCCATTCTTCAGTACTATGTCATCCATTCTTCAGTACTATGTCATCCATTCTTCAGTACTATGTCATCCATTCTTCGGTACTATGTCATCCATTCTTCAGTACTATGTCATCCATTCTTCAGTACTATGTCATCCATTCTTCAGTACTATGTCATCCATTCTTCGGTACTATGTCATCCATTCTTCAGTACTATGTCATCCATTCTTCAGTACTATGTCATCCATTCTTCAGTACTATGTCATCCATTCTTCAGTACTATGTCATCCATTCTTCGGTACTATGTCATCCATTCTTCAGTACTATGTCATCCATTCTTCAGTACTATGTCATCCATTCTTCAGTACTATGTCATCCATTCTTCAGTACTATGTCAATTATTCTTCGGTACTATGTCATCCATTCTTCAGTACTATGTCATCCATTCTTCAGTACTATGTCATCCATTCTTCAGTACTATGTCATCCATTCTTCAGTACTATGTCATCCATTCTTCAGTACTATGTCATCCATTCTTCAGTACTATGTCATCCATTCTTCAGTACTATGTCATCCATTCTTCAGTACTATGTCATCCATTCTTCGGTACTATGTCATCCATTCTTCAGTACTATGTCATCCATTCTTCAGTACTATGTCATCCATTCTTCAGTACTATGTCATCCATTCTTCAGTACTATGTCATCCATTCTTCGGGACTATGTCATCCATTCTTCAGTACTATGTCATCCATTCTTCAGTACTATGTCATCCATTCTTCAGTACTATGTCATCCATTCTTCAGTACTATGTCATCCATTCTTCAGTACTATGTCATCCATTCTTCAGTACTATGTCATCCATTCTTCAGTACTATGTCTTCCATTCTTTTACTACCTCTGCAAGTTTATTTTTGTTGCTATTATTAATTATTTTCTTTTTTTTGGGGGGGGCAATTCGTCTGAAATGTTACAAATACAATTCATACAATATGTTACGAATTTGTTGTTCTTAAGATCCAAGACTACATCTTTAAGTAATGATTAGTAAATGGTTTATAAATGCGGGAGTAGTGAATAATAAACGGTGAACACACAATATATAAATGCCTTATACATTGTTCATTAAGTGTCACCAAAATATTATAGTTGTCCCCGATAGTGATGCGCGGGTTGACTTGGTTATATCCGCAGGGCGGGCAGATTGAAGAAAGAGAAAACTATACATACAAACTCATCAAAGTATAATTCTTGTGCAATTTATATCTATCTTTCTTTCATATGTTTTGTTATTTGTGTGTAAAGCCTAAGCTTTAGGGCCTCAATTTACACATGCCAAATAGCCTATACTCCAATCACCAAACGCTTTTGGTAACAGGCATAAAAATGTAATGTCGGTACACTGAGGAAATAAGGACAATGTCAGAGTTGAATTCAAGAGAAAAGCTGTGAAATGGAGAGTTGTAAATAAAGAGAAGGGAGGCCAGAAAAGATTAGAAGTGGTAAAAGAGGATGATAGCAGTGCTGGCTATGTTATGTGTGATGGTTGTGAGACACTATACACATTCAACAGACACGAGGACTTCAAATAGGCCTATGGCACATCAAGGGAACTGTAGCCTACTGTTCAGATGGGTTAAATGGAAATGGGAATCTGGACACTGACTGTAGGTCTATAACCTCTCACATAGTCTTAATATCAACTCCTGCAGAATGAAGTATTTCTTGCAGTAAAATGATACACCAGATTTACATTTTGACTGAGGAACATGAGTGGAGAAATGTGATTTCTTTCTTTCAGCATCTTGAGAATGAAAATGCACAGTTGGTATTGTTGAAACTTGTTGGGTCATTTTCACAGTTTTCTATTTCCTTACAACCAGTCAAACTGATGTCAATTGAAAATTTTGCCCAGAAAACCTTTCCCAATTTTTTGTTGTTGAGTTATTGCATTTTCTCCCCGGTCCCTAAACGTATTTTCTCCACAAAATAAGCAGAGATGACGGAGAAAACTTTACCGATGTCAAAGAGATTGAAGCAATCTATCATTTATGACATTATTCTGGTGAGCAATGGTTTATTTAGTCTTCTAGGGCAACATATAGTGACAAACGAGAAGCTGCATGTATCTAATTATAGACAAGTTGACTAACAAATAGCCGACCAAAATGTTGGAATTTATAATCTAAATTTATAATCTAAAAAATCCTGCACTCACTGTAAAAAAAATCCACCGTCTCTGACTGTAGCCTACAGCACATTTTCTATATAAACAGCTGACCCGCTCACCACTAGTCCCCGACGTGACTCGAACACTCAACCTTTGGATTGCTAGAAGGCCCACCCAACCTCCCTACTTTAGTCTTATGTGACCATACCATTATTGCGTTTGTAATGTCTGTCCAGTGAGTCCAGTCTGACTTCACTGCAGGTGAGCGGGTGCCTTCTACTGTTTGTGAGCGGTGTGTACTGTTACTGTACTGTATGGGTCTGTCTGAAATAGATCCTTCCACCCTCCCACCATGTTCTCTAGCACAGGGGAGGATGGGAACAGAGGTCAGCTCAGGATGGGGGGAGGGACTTCATACCTTTTCATAGACACGTTTATTATCTTATTATCAATAGGGCAGGCACAATTACTGTATAACCATGTAACCGACGGTTACGGATGAAGACTGTCAGTAAAGTAAATAACCGGTTTACATATTTGCTTATTTAATTTTGTAAAATGAGCAGCTGACTGAAGAAAATGTGCATCTTAAAAAAATATGTATATACTGTATATATAATATTGTTTTTATTAGAATTTTTTGCTATTCGAACAGTTATTACGATGACCACGGTTATTTTGTCTGACTAATAACCATCATCCAAAATTCCATCACCGTCCCGGCCTTTATTATCCATTAGAAATGTAAATTCCCCAGGTCTGAAAACCAGGCTACGTTGACCTGGCTATAGCTTAGCCAGGCCCACCCATGTAATGAGTATCTATAGCGTGGATATACAGTGGATTCGGAAAGTATTCAGACCCCTAGACTTTTTCCACATTTTATTACGTTACAGCCTTATTTTAAAATGGATAAAATAATTTCCCCCCTCAATACACACAATACCCCATAATGACAGGTTTTTTAAAACATTTTTGCAGTTGAATCTTTGCCCCCGTCTGAAGTCCTGAGCTCTCTGGAGCAGGTTTTCATCAAGGATCTCTCTGTGCTTTGCTCTGTTCATCTTTCCCTCAATCCTGTCTTCCAGTCCCTGTCACTGAAAAACATCCCGGCCGGCTGCATGATGCTGCATGATGCTGCCACCTCCAGAGTGATGCTTGGCATTCAGGCCAAAAAGTTCAAACTTGGTTTCATCAGACCAGAAAATCTTGTTTCTCATGGTCTGGGATTCCTTTAGGTGCCTTTTGGGGAACTCCAAGCTGCCTGTCATGTGACTTTTAATGAGGAGTGGCATCCGTCTGACCACTCTACCATAAATGCCTGATTGGTGGAGTACTGCAGAGATTGTTGTCCTTCTGGAAGGTTCTCCCATCTCCACAGAGGAACTCTGGAGCTCTGTCAGAGTGACCATTGGGCTCAAAATCAAATCAAATTTGATTTGTCACATACATATGGTTAGCAGATGTTAATGCGAGTGTAGCGAAATGCTTGTGCTTCTAGTTCCGAGAATGCAGTAATAACCAACCAACAAGTAATCAAACTAACAATTCCAAAACTACTGTCTTATACACACAAGTGTAGGGGGATAAAGAATATGTACATAAAGATATATGAATGAGTGATGGTACAGAGCGGCATAGGCAAGATACAGTAGATGGTATCGAGTACAGTATATACATATGAGATGAGTATGTAAACAAAGTGGCATAGTTAAAGTGGCTAGTGATACATGTATTACATAAAGATGCAGTAGATGATATAGAGTACAGTATGTACGTATACATATGAGATTAATAATATAGGGTATGTAAACATTATATTAGGTAGCATTGTTTAAAGTGGCTAGTGATATATTTTACATCATTTCCCATCAATTCCCATTATTAAAGTGGCTGGAGTTGAGTCAGTGTGTTGGCAGCAGCCACTTAATGTTAGTGGTGGCTGTTTAACAGTCTGATGGCCTTGAGATAGAAGCTGTTTTTCAGTCTCTCGGTCCCAGCTTTGATGCACCTGTACTGACCTCGCCTTCTGGATGATAGCAGGGTGAACAGGCAGTGGCTCGGGTGGTTGTTGGCCTTGATGATCTTTATGGCCTTCCTGTGACATCGAGTGGTGTAGGTGTCCTGGAGGGCAGGTAGTTTGCCCCCGGTGATGCGTTGTGCAGACCTCACTACCCTCTGGAGAGCCTTACGGTTGTGAGCGGAGCAGTTGCCGTACCAGGCGGTGATACAGCCCGCCAGGATGCTCTCAAATTGTGCAAATATAGAAGTTTGTGAGTGCTTTTGGTGACAAGCCAAATTTCTTCAGCCTCCTGAGGTTGAATAGGCACTGCTGCGCCTTCTTCACGACGCTGTCAGTGTGGGTGGACCAATTCAGTTTGTCTGTGATGTGTATGCCGAGGAACTTAAAACTTGCTACCCTCTCCACTACTGTTCCATCGATGTGGATAGGGGGGTGTTCCCTCTGCTGTTTCCTGAAGTCCACAATCATCTCCTTAGTTTTGTTGACGTTGAGTGTGAGGTTATATTCCTGACTCCACACTCCGAGGGCCCTCACCTCCTCCCTGTAGGCCGTCTCGTCGTTGTTGGTAATCAAGCCTACCACAGTTGTGTCGTCCGCAAACTTGATGATTGAGTTGGAGGCGTGCGTGGCCACGCAGTCGTGGGTGAACAGGGAGTACAGGAGAGGGCTCAGAACGCACCCTTGTGGGGCCCCAGTGTTGAGGATCAGCGGGGTGGAGATGTTGTTGCCTACCCTCACCACCTGGGGGCGGCGCGTCAGGAAGTCCAGTACCCAGTTGCACAGGGCGGGGTCGAGACCCAGGGTCTCGAGCTTGATGACGAGCTTGGAGGGTACTATGGTGTTAAATGCCGAGCTGTAGTCGATGAACAGCATTCTCACATAGGTATTCCTCTTGTCCAGATGGGTTAGGGCAGTGTGCAGTGTGGTTGAGATTGCATCGTCTGTGGACCTATTTGGGTGGTAAGCAAATTGGAGTGGGTCTAGGGTGTCAGGTAGGATGGAGGTGATATGGTCCTTGACTAGTCTCTCAAAGCACTTCATGATGACGGAAGTGAGTGCTACGGGGCGGTAGTCGTTTTGCTCAGTTACCTTAGCTTTTCTCGGGAACAGGAACAATGGAGTTTCTTGGTCTCCTCCCTGACCAAGGCCCTTCTCCCCTGATTGCTCAGGTTGGCCGGGCTGCCAGTTCAAGGAAGAGTCTTGGTAGTTCACAGAACAATGTTGGCCACTGTATTCTTGGGGACCTTCAATGCTGCAGACATTTCTTTGTACCCTTCCACAGATCTGTGCCTCGACACAATTCTGTCTAGGAGCTCTACAGACAATTCCTTCGACCTCATGGCTTGGTTTTTGCTCTGACATGCACTGTCAACTGTTGGACCTTATATAGACAGGTGTGTGCCTTTCCAATCATGTCCAGTCAACTGTGTTTACCCCAGGTGGACTCAAATCTGTAGAAACATCTCACGGATGATCAACGGAAGCAGGGTGCACCTGAGCTCAATTTCGTGTCTCATAGAAAAGGGTGTGAATACTTATGTAAGTATTGTATTTCTGTTGTTTATTTGTTATACATTTGCAAACATTTCTAAAAACCTGTTTGCACTTTGTCATTATGGGGTATTGTGTGTAGATTGATGACACTTTTTTATTGAATCAATTTTAGAATAAGGATGTAACGTATCAAAATGTGGACAAAGGGAACGGGTCTGAATACTTTCTGAATGCACTGGGGAATGTACTGAGTGCTGAATACTTTCTGAATGCACTGGGGAATGTACTGAGTGCTGAATACTTTCTGAATGCACTGGGGAATGTACTGAGTGCTGAATACTTTCTGAATGCACTGGGGAATGTACTGAGTGCTGAATACTTTCTGAATGCACTGGGGAATGTACTGAGTGCTGAATACTTTCTGAATGCACTGGGGAATGTACTGAGTGCTGAATACTTTCTGAATGCACTGGGGAATGTACTGAGTGCTGAATACTTTCTGAATGCACTGGGGAATGTACTGAGTGCTGAATACTTTCTGAATGCATTGGGGAATGTACTGAGTGCTGAATACTTTCTGAATGCACTGGGGAATGTACTGAGTGCTGAATACTTTCTGAATGCACTGGGGAATGTACTGAGTGCTGAATACTTTCTGAATGCACTGGGGAATGTACTGAGTGCTGAATACTTTCTGAATGCACTGGGGAATGTACTGAGTGCTGAATACTTTCTGAATGCACTGGGGAATGTACTGAGTGCTGAATACTTTCTGAATGCACTGGGGAATGTACTGAGTGCTGAATACTTTCTGAATGCATTGGGGAATGTACTGAGTGCTGAATACTTTCTGAATGCACTGGGAATGTACTGAGTGCTGAATACTTTCTGAATGCACTGGGGAATGTACTGAGTGCTGAATACTTTCTGAATGCACTGGGGAATGTACTGAGTGCTGAATACTTTCTGAATGCACTGGGGAATGTACTGAGTGCTGAATACTTTCTGAATGCACTGGGGAATGTACTGAGTGCTGAATACTTTCTGAATGCACTGGGGAATGTACTGAGTGCTGAATACTTTCTGAATGCACTGGGGAATGTACTGAGTGCTGAATACTTTCTGAATGCACTGGGGAATGTACTGAGTGCTGAATACTTACTGAATGCACTGGGGAATGTACTGAGTGCTGAATACTTTCTGAATGCACTGGGGAATGTACTGAGTGCTGAATACTTTCTGAATGCACTGGGGAATGTACTGAGTGCTGAATACTTACTGAATTCACTGGGGAATGTACTGAGTGCTGAATACTTTCTGAATGCACTGGGGAATGTACTGAGTGCTGAATACTTTCTGAATGCACTGGGGAATGTACTGAGTGTACAAAGCATTAACAACTCTTTCCATGACATAGACTGACCAGGTGATTCCAGATTAAAGCTATGATCCCGTATTAATGTCACTTGTTAAAGGAGGAGAAGAAAAATAAGGATTTTTAAGCCTTGAGACAATTGAGACATGGATTGTGTATGTGTGCCACTCATAGGGTGTATGAGTGTAAAAAAAATGTAAGTGCCTTTGAACGGGGTATGGTATGGTTGTAGGGGCCAGGCGCACTGGTTTGAGTCTGTCATGAACTGCAACGCTGATGGGTTTTCCAACTTGACACAACTGTGTGAAGCATTGGAGTCAACATGGGCCTGAATCCCTGTGCAAAGCTTTCGATACCTTGTGGAGTCCATGCCCCGATGAATTAAGGCTGTTTTGAGGGCGAAAGGGGGTGCAACTCAAAATTAGGAAGGTGTTCTTAATGTATGTAGTTCTGTCCTTGAGCTGTTGTTGTCTAATGATGTTCTGTATTATGTCATTCTGTATTATGTTCATGTTTTGTGTGGAGCCCAGGAAGAGTAGCTGCTGCTTTTGCAACAGCTAATGGAGATCCTAATAAAATACCAAACACCAAATACCAGTGTATATCATGTTTAGATATGTAATGCTACTCTCTCTTTCTCCCTCTCTCTCTGTCTATACCCTTTCCTTTCACTACCCCCTCCTCTCTCTCTCTGTCTATACCCTTTCCTTTCACTACCCCCTCCTCTCTCTCTCTGTCTATACCCTTTCCTTTCACTACCCCCTCCTCTCTCTCTGTCTATACCCTTTCCTTTCACTACCCCCTCCTCTCTCTCTGTCTATACCCTTTCCTTTCACTACCCCCTCCCCTCTCTCTCTGTCTATACCCTTTCCTTTCACTACCCCCTCCTCTCTCTCTCTGTCTATACCCTTTCCTTTCACTACCCCCTCCTCTCTCTCTCTGTCTATACCCTTTCCTTTCACTACCCCCTCCTCTCTCTCTGTCTATACCCTTTCCTTTCACTACCCGCTCCTCTCTCTCTGTCTATACCCTTTCCTTTCACTACCCCCTCCTCTCTCTCTCTGTCTATACCCTTTCCTTTCACTACCCCCTCCTCTCTCTCTGTCTATACCCTTTCCTTTCACTACCCCCTCCTCTCTCTCTCTGTCTATACCCTTTCCTTTCACTACCCCCTCCTCTCTCTCTGTCTATACCCTTTCCTTTCACTACCCCCTCCTCTCTCTCTGTCTATACCCTTTCCTTTCACTACCCCCTCCTCTCTCTCTCTGTCTATACCCTTTCCTTTCACTACCCCCTCCTCTCTCTCTGTCTATACCCTTTCCTTTCACTACCCCCTCCTCTCTCTCTGTCTATACCCTTTCCTTTCACTACCCGCTCCTCTCTCTCTGTCTATACCCTTTCCTTTCACTACCCCCTCCTCTCTCTCTCTGTCTATACCCTTTCCTTTCACTACCCCCTCCTCTCTCTCTCTGTCTATACCCTTTCCTTTCACTACCCGCTCCTCTCTCTCTGTCTATACCCTTTCCTTTCACTACCCCCTCCTCTCTCTCTCTGTCTATACCCTTTCCTTTCACTACCCCCTCCTCTCTCTCTCCATCTCTCTGTCTTGCATTCTAGCTTTTTGCTGAATTATTCCGTTTTGATGGCAGGCTGGTACTGTATATGTGTATTTCAGTGTGTATATGTGTGTGTGTGCATATGTGTGTGTGTATTATTATATATGTGTGTGTATTTGAGTATGTGTGTGTCTGTGTACGTGTGTTTGTGGGGAGCGGGGGGGTGACATGGAGTAATGCTATTTTTGGGAGCCGGGTGCAGAGTGCGGAGAAAGAGAACGAGAGAGACAAAGAGGGAGAGCAGGAGAGAAATAATGAGAGAGAGACAGACAGTAAGACAAAGACAGAGAGAGAGAAATAGACGGAGAGAGAAAAATAGAGAGAGAGAGCATTGTTAATGGATGGCTTCTTCATGCTCGACTTCCTTAGTCACATGGTCATGCTGCTACCAGATAAACCTGCTCTCTGTGTAGACACCTGCCTCTACCTGCAGTACACACACACACACACACACACACACACACACACACACACACACACACACACACACACACACACACACACACACACACACACACACACACACACACACACACACACACACACACACACACACACACACACACACACACACACACACACACACACACACACACACACACACACCATAACAAAAGGTGACAGTGACAAGTGTGACACAGGGGCATGAGACAGATGGGCTAGAGAGGGCCAGAGTGAGGCCATGCGCTGCAGGGACAGGTACAGCCACAGAGACTAAACTGAGGATCGAGGTAGAAGGTATTATACCGTTTTTTACAATCACTTTGGCACTAATTTCGGAACCTTGATGTCATTTTTCAAAACTCTAGACACAAAAGTCACAACCAATGATCAAAATGCAAATTTTTCAAAACTCTAGACACAAAACTCACAACTAATGATCAAAATGCAAATTTTTCAAAACTCTTTTAAAACACTTTTTCCAATTGCTTGGATACAATACACATAAAGCTAAGATCATTTGTTCATTGAACTAAAATCACCTGTTCAGAATGACACAACTTAACATCAAAGTATTACCATTTCAAAATGCAATTCACACATTACATCTGAAATGACTGTCTATTCATTTCATTACAATTATCTAACTATCAATTGATACAACTGCTCAAAATGATAAGTAACTGTTGCATTACTCTTAATGCATAGTTGTATGGAAACTGACGAACAATATTCCATGTTTAGATCATGAATGTTTCAGGATAACGAGATCCATTGACACCAATTACCGTGGAACATGAACCAATTGGACTACATTATCATTTGATGCAATATTTCATCATCATTCTTTTCAGACACTGTTTCTATGGTCCCATGTACCACTTTTCCAGACCATGTTTTTAGATTTGACAATACTGTACACTCACCGGCCACTTTATTAGGTATACCTATCTAGTACTGGGTAGGACCCCCTTTTACCTCCACAACAGCCTGAATTATTCACTGTGTTTTTTACGTTAAGAGATGCCCTTCTGCACACCGCTGTTTTAAACAGCTGCTATTTGAGCAGGTTGAAATGAGTCTGGACATTCTCCTCTGACCTCTCTCATTAACAAGGTGTTTTTGCCCACAGAACTGCCTCTCACTGAATGTGTTTTGCTTACCGCACCATTCTCTGTAAACTCTAGAGGCTGTAGTGCGTAAAAATCCCAGGAGGGCAGCTGTTTCTGAGATGCTGGAACCACATGTGTGGCATCAACAATCATACCACGGTCAAAGTTGCTTAGATTACTCATCTTGCCTGTTCTAATGTTTGGTCAAACAACAACTAAAGCTCTCTACTCTATATACTCTATATATTGAGTTGCAGGCAGCCACATGATTCACTGTTCGAATGTAACCTTCCTTGATGAGCTAAATCAGGTCTGTAGAGCTGATGTTGTGACCTACGTCATTGTGTGGGATAATGTCAGGTTCCACAATGCTCAAATGGTGCAAGCATGGTTTCAGGCCCATCCACAATTTACCACCCTGTACTTACCCCCATACTCTCCTTTCCTTAACCCGATTGAGGAATTTTTCTCCACATAGAGGTGGAAGGTATATGTAGGCGCCCTCACGAACAAGCCACCCTTCTCCAGGCCATGGATGGATGACGCATGCAATGACATCACGGCAGACCAGTGTCAGGCCCGGATTCGCCCGAAGATTCTTCCCAAGATGTTTGGCTAATGAAAACATCTACTGCAGTTGACATTTAACTGTTTTTTCGTTTTTTTTTAGCTAATTATTTTTGCTTTGATTCAAAGAAACCTATGTTGTGATTTCATTGTTTTTCATCAATAAATGTCAGATTTTGTTCAATGATTCCACTGTGTCTGTACTATTCTCTCTACCAGTCCTTTTACAGTGATGTACTTACGTGTACAGTGATGTCATAAGGTGAATGCACCAATTTGTAAGTCGCTCTGGATAAGAGTGTCTGCTAAATGACTTAAATGTAAATGTAATGTAATGTAGTACCATAATGAAACGTGTCACATATTTTGTACAACAATATTTAATGATTGTATGAACAACTACACAGTGAAACGATCGGTATCTTGTGTGTGGGTGATCTAAATGAATGTTCCTATGGTATTTCATGATTAATGAGTTATTTGAACCAATGATTCTGCAAATGCAAAGTTTCTTTAAAGATATGAATGCACAATGCAATGTTTTGAACAGCCTGTGTTACAAGTGATGACCATTTTGAGTTTTATGTCTGGAGTTTTGAAAAATGACCACAAGGTTCTGAAATTAGTGCCAAAGTGATTGTTAAAAACTGTAATTTATAGCAAGAGACTGATACTATTTATCCACTATCATATAGAAGCTGATGTACTGATGCTAGTGTGCATGGGGCAGTATATCATGTCAGCATACATACAGCATACTATACTATGCCTTTATTTGACCAGACAAACCCCTAGATGAGTCTCTTTATAGCCAGGTGAAATCACTCGTTCGTTTTTTTCCCCCAGTCTCTCCTTCTGCCGTTCTGTCAAATTATATCAAAGCGTTGCATTGTATAAGGAAAGGAGATGAGGAAAGGAGGCCATTTTAGACTATCGAGTCCCAGCCATACCATGCGTATTATATAACAGAGGATGGAGAGAGAGACGGAGGCAGGAGAGAAGGGAAGAGGGATGAGACCGGGAAAAGGGGGAGGCTATATCAGTTAAGTTATGTCCACAGGCTCTGTTAGTCTCTTAGTGTAGCTAGTGACAGGGGAGAAGATGGAGGAGACTGTAGCAGAGGGTCAGCACACACACACACACACACAGACACACACACATGCACATTGAAGTACACGTAAACATGCACATCCACACACGCACATATGCACGCATGCACACAAACACAACACATATGCACGCATGCACACAAACACAACACATACGCAGAGCACAAACATTCATCCCACATGAACTCACAGGAACATACGTGTATGGAGAGACATGAAAAAGGGACCCATTCAGCTTTGTGTTGGTTGTTCATGTGTTTGATGCTGAATGGTTTACATGACCTGCAGGCTTGGTTTGTTCTGTTAATAGAAGAGCAGCTTGGGTATGGCTATTGGCTATGTTTATGTGGGGGAAGATGGAAGAGGGGCAATTGGTATACTGTGTGTGTGTGTGTGTGTGTGTGTGTGTGTGTGTGTGTGTGTGCGTGCGTGCGTGCGTGCGTGCGTGCGTGCGTGCGGGCGGGCTTTTTGGGTGGGGTATTGTTAGATGTGTGTGTAGATATTTTTTGCGTGTGTTTGGGGAGGAAATGGCGCAGATGGTAGTATTGGTTGTAGTGTGTGTACTGGCATATGTGTGTGTTTGTACATGCAATTGCATTTGTACATTTGTGTGTGTGTGTGTGTGTGTGTGTGTGTGTGTGTGTGTGTGTGTGTGTGTGTGTGTGTGTGTGTGTGTGTGTGTGTGTGTGTGTGTGTGTGTGTGTGTGTGTGTGTGTGTGTGTGTGTGTGTGTGTGTGTCACATTGGTCACATGAAGTGGCATTAGTGCCAGCAGCAGTGTTAGCTTCCCCCTCCCCCATCCTATCTGAATGGAACAACATCATCATCATCTACTGAGACAAGATGGTGTCGTGTGTGTGGAGGGAGAGATGTCAGGGTGGTCTTATGTGCTGCTATTTCTCATTAACACTCAGATGACATTTAATGAGCTTGAGAGTGTGCCCAGTCTGCATGTATGATCAGCATGTGTACTGTGTGTGTGAGACAGCGTGTGTGTGTGTGTGTGTGTGTGTGTGTGTGTGTGTGTGTGTGTGTGTGTGTGTGTGTGTGTGTGTGTGTGTGTGTGTGTGTGTGTGTGTGTGTGTGTGTGTGTGTGTGTGTGTGTGTGTGTGTGTGTGTGTGTGTGTGTGTGTGAGTGTGTGTGTGTGTGTGTGTGCTCTGCTGCTGGTAACCTACTTTCCCCGAGCCCACTCAGGAGGAGAAACTGAGGAGGAGAAACACTGCAATCCTTTCACACTCCTCTCTTTATCCCTCTCTTCTCTTGTTTCTCCACTGCCTCTGCTGCTTCTTCCTTCTCTAGTTTTCAGGACATGATCCTCTCTCTTTCGTTCTACCTCTTTTCAGTCGTATTTGTACCCTTAGCACAGCCAACTCTGTCTGTCTGTCTGTCTGTCTGTCTGTCTGTCTGTCTGTCTGTCTGTCTGTCTGTCTGTCTGTCTGTCTGTCTGTCTGTCTGTCTGTCTGTCTGTCTGTCTGTCCGTCCGTCCGTCCGTCCGTCCCTCTCTCTCTCTCTCTCTCTCTCTCTCTCTCTCTCTCTCTCTCTCTCTCTCTCTCTCTCTCTCTCTCTCTCTCTCTCTCTCTCTCTCTCTCTCTCTCTCTCTCTCTCTCTTAATCTATTTTTCTCTTTCCCCTCTCTGTGTTTTTGTGGGTTTGCTGATGCTGCATCTCCCACTGGAATGAATGGACACATGAGATGAGGGGTAGAGAAAGAAGGGATAGAGAGACGAGAGGTAGAGAAAGGAGAGATAGAGAGACCACGGGTAGAGAAAGAAGAGATAGAGAGACCAGGGGTAGAGAAAGAAGAGATAGAGAGACCAGAGGTTGAGAAAGAAGAGATAGAGAGACCAGGGGTTGAGGAAGAAGAGATAGAGACCAGGGGTAGAGAAAGAAGAGATAGAGAGACCAGGGGTAGAGAAAGAATAGATAGAGAGACCAGGGGTAGAGAAAGAAGAGATAGAGAGACCAGGGGTAGAGAAAGAAGAGATAGAGACCAGGGGTAGAGAAAGAAGAGATAGAGAGACCAGGGGTAGAGAAAGAAGAGATAGAGAGACCAGGGGTAGAGAAAGAAGAGATAGAGAGACCAGGGGTAGAGAAAGAAGAGATAGAGAGACCAGGGGTAGAGAACGAAGAGATAGAGAGACCAGGGGTAGAGAAAGAAGAGATAGAGAGACGAGAGGTAGAGAAAGGAGAGATAGAGAGACGAGAGGTAGAGAAAGATGAGATAGAGAGACCAGGGGTAGAGAAAGAAGAGATAGAGAGATGAGAGGTAGAGAAAGAAGAGATAGAGAGATGAGAGGTAGAGAAAGAAGAGATAGAGAGATGAGAGAGGTAGAGAAAGAAGAGATAGAGAGACGAGAGGTAGAGAAAGAAGAGATAGAGAGACGAGAGGTAGAGACAGGAGAGATAGAGAGACCAGGGGTAGAGAAAGAAGACAGAGAGTCCAGGGGAATAGAAAGAAGATATAGAGAGACCAGGGGTAGAGAAAGAAGAGATAGAGAGACCAGGGGTAGTGAAAGAAGAGATAGAGAGACAAGAGGTAGAGAAAGAAGAGATAGAGAGACGAGAGGTAGAGACAGGAGAGATAGAGAGACCAGGGGTAGAGAAAGAAGACAGAGAGTCCAGGGGAATAGAAAGAAGATATAGAGAGACCAGGGGTAGAGAAAGAAGAGATAGAGAGACCAGGGGTAGAGAAAGAAGAGATAGAGAGACAAGAGGTAGAGAAAGAAGAGATAGAGAGACGAGAGGTAGAGACAGGAGAGATAGAGAGACCAGGGGTAGAGAAAGAAGACAGAGAGTCCAGGGGAATAGAAAGAAGATATAGAGAGACCAGGGGTAGAGAAAGAAGAGATAGAGAGACCAGGGGTAGAGAAAGAAGAGATAGAGAGACCAGGGGTAGAGAAAGAAGAGATAGAGAGACCAGGGTAGAGAAAGAAGAGATAGAGAGACCAGAGGTAGAGAAAGAAGAGATAGAGAGACCAGGGGTAGAGAAAGAAGAGATAGAGAGACCAGGGTTAGAGAAAGAAGAGATAGAGAGACGAGGGGTAGAGAAAGAAGAGACAGAGAGATGAGTGGTTGAGAAAGAAGAGATAGAGAGACCAGGGGTAGAGAAAGAAGAGATAGAGAGACGAGAGGTAGAGAAAGAAGAGATAGAGAGACCAGAGGTAGAGAAAGAAGAGACAGAGAGATGAGAGCTAGAGAAAGAAGAGATAGAGAGATGAGAGCTAGAGAGAGAGTAGAGGTAGAGAAAGAAGAGATAGAGAGACCAGGGGTAGAGAAAGAAGAGATAGAGAGATGAGAGGTAGAGAAAGAAGAGATGGAGAGATGAGAGGTAGAGAAAGAAGAGATAGAGAGACGAGAGGTAGAGACAGGAGAGATAGAGAGACCAGGGGTAGAGAAAGAAGAGACAGAGAGTCCAGGGGAATAGAAAAAGAGATAGAGAGACCAGGGGTAGAGAAAGAAGAGATAGAGAGACCTGGGGTAGAGAAAGAAGAGATAGAGAGACCAGGGGTAGAGAAAGAAGAGATAGAGAGACCTAGAGAGACCAGGGGTAGAGAAAGAAGAGCTAGAGAGACGAGGGGTAGAGAAAGAAGAGACAGAGAGATGAGTGGTTGAGAAAGAAGAGATAGAGAGACCAGGGGTAGAGAAAGAAGAGATAGAGAGACGAGAGGTAGAGAAAGAAAAGAGATAGAGAGACCAGAGGTAGAGAAAGAAGAGACAGAGAGATGAGAGCTAGAGAAAGAAGAGATAGAGAGACGAGAGGTAGAGAAAGAAGAGATAGAGAGACCAGGGGTAGAGAAAGAAGAGATAGAGAGATGAGAGGTAGAGAAAGAAGAGATGGAGAGATGAGAGGTAGAGAAAGAAGAGATAGAGAGACGAGAGGTAGAGACAGGAGAGATAGAGAGACCAGGGGTAGAGAAAGAAGAGACAGAGAGTCCAGGGGAATAGAAAAAAGAGATAGAGAGACCAGGGGTAGAGAAAGAAGAGATAGAGAGACCTGGGGTAGAGAAAGAAGAGATAGAGAGACCAGGGGTAGAGAAAGAAGAGATAGAGAGACCAGGGGTAGAGAAAGAAGAGCTAGAGAGACCAGGGGTAGAGAAAGAAGAGATAGAGAGACCAGGGGTAGAGAAAGAAGAGATAGAGAGCCGAGGGGGGGTTGAGAAAGAAAAAAGATAGAGAGACGAGAGGTAGAGAAAGGAGAGATAGAGAGACGAGAGGTAGAGAAAGGAGAGACAGAGAGACAGGGGTAGAGAAAGAGTTAGAGAAAGGAGAGATAGAGAGACGAGAGGTAGAGAAAGAGAGATAGAGAGACGAGAGGTAGAGAGAGAGATAGAGACGAGAGGTAGAGAAAGGAAGGAGAGAGAGGTAGAGAAAGAGAAGGTGAAGGTAGAGAAAGAAGAGATAGAGAGATCAGGGGTAGAGAAAGAAGAGATAGAGAGGAGAGGTAGAGAAAGGAGAGATAGAGAGACGAGAGGTGGAGAAAGGAGAGGTAGAGAGACGAGAGGTAGCGAAAGAAGAGAGAGAGACCAGGGGTAGAGAAAGAATAGATAGAGAGACCAGGGGTAGAGAAAGAAGAGATAGAGAGACCAGGGGTAGAGAAAGAAGAGATAGAGAGACGAGAGGGGTAGAGAAAGAAGAGATAGAGAGACCAGGGGTAGAGAAAGAAGAGATAGAGAGACCAGGGGTAGAGAAGAAAGAAGATAGAGAGACCAGGGGTAGAGAAAGAAGAGATAGAGAGACCAGGGGTAGAGAAAGAAGAGATAGAGAGACCAGGGGTAGAGAAAGAAGAGATAGAGAGACCAGGGGTAGAGAAAGAAGAGATAGAGAGACCAGGGGTAGAGAAAGAAGAGATAGAGAGACCAGGGTAGAGAAAGAAGAGATAGAGAGACCAGGGGTAGAGAAAGAAGAGATAGAGAGACCAGGGGTAGAGAAAGAAGAGATAGAGAGACCAGAGGGTAGAGAAAGAAGAGATAGAGAGATGAGAGGTAGAGAAAGAAGAGATAGAGAGACGAGAGGTAGAGAAAGAAGAGATAGAGAGACGAGAGGTAGAGACAGGAGAGATAGAGAGACCAGGGGTAGAGAAAAAGACAGAGAGTCCAGGGAATAGAAAGAAGATATAGAGAGACCAGGGGTAGAGAAAGAAGAGATAGAGAGACCAGGGGTAGAGAAAGAAGAGATAGAGAGACGAGAGGTAGAGACAGGAGAAAATAGAGAAAGACAGAGAGACCAGGGGTAGAAAGAAGAATAGAGAGAGGGGACCAGGGGTAGAGAAAGAGAGATAGAGAGACCAGGGGTAGAGAAAGAAGAGATAGAGAGACCAGGGGTAGAGAAAGAAGAGATAGAGAGACGAGAGGTAGAGAAAGAGAAAGATAGAGAGACCAGGGTTGAGGGAGATAGAGAGAAAGAAGAGAGAGATAGAGAGAGAGAGGTAGAGAAAGAAGAGATAGAGAGATGAGAGGTAGAGAAAGAAGAGATAGAGAAGGTAGAGAAAGAAGAGATAGAGAGAAGAAGAGACAGAGAGATAGAAGAGTGGTTTAGAAAGAAGAGATAGAGAGACCAGGGGTAGACCAGGGGTAGAGAAAGAAGAGATAGAGAGAAGAGATAGAGAGAGGTAGAGAAAGAAGAGATAGAGAGACCAGAGGTAGAGAAAGAAGAGATAGAGAGAGAAAGAGAGATAGAGAAGAGGTAGAGACAGAAAGAGAGATAGAGAGACCAGGGGAGTAGAGAAAGAAGAGAGGTAGAGAAAGAAGAGATAGAGAGACCAGGGGTAGAGAAGAGATAGAGAGAGAGAAGAGATAGAGAGACCAGGGGTAGAGAGGGTAAGAAGAGATAGAGAGACCGAGGGGTTGAGAAAGAAAAGATAGAGAGACCAGAGGTAGAGAAAGAAAGGAGAGATAGAGAAGAGGGGTAGAGGTAGAGAAAGGGTAGAGAAAGAGAGATAGAGAGAGGTAGAGAAAGAAGAGATAGAGAGATGAAGAGATAGAGAGAGAGAGAAGGATAGAGAGAAGGAGAGATAGAGAGACGAGAGGTAGAGAAAGAGAGAGAGATAGAGAGATAGAGAGAGAGGTAGAGAAAGGAGAGATAGAGAGGTGAAGGTAGAGAAAGAAGAGATAGAGAGATCAGGGGTAGAGAAAGAAGAGATAGATAGAGAGAGAGGTGGAGAAAGGAGAGGTAGAGAGACGAGAGGTAGAGAAAGAAGAGATAGAGAGACCAGGGGGTAGAGAAAGAATAGAGAAAGAAGAGAGATAGAGAGACCAGGGGTAGAGAAAGAAGAGATAGAGAGACCAGAAAGGGTAGAGAGACGAGAGGAGTAGAGAAAGAAGAGAGAGAGAGACCAGGGGTAGAGAAAGAAGAGAAGAGAGAGGGTAGAGAAAGAAGAGATAGAGAGACCAGGGGTAGAGAAAGAAGAGATAGAGAGACCAGGGGTAGAGAAAGAAGAGATAGAGAGACCAGGGGTAGAGAAAGAAGAGATAGAGAGACCAGGGGTAGAGAAAGAAGAGATAGAGAGACCAGGGGTAGAGAAAGAAGAGATAGAGAGGGGTAGAGAAGAGATAGAGAGACGAGAGGGGTAGAGAAAGAGAGATAGAGAGACCAGGGGTAGAGAAAGAAGAGATAGAGAGAAGGGGTTGAGAAAGAAGAGATAGAGAGACCAGGGGTAGAGAAAGAAGAGATAGAGAGATGAGAGGTAGAGAAAGAAGAGATAGAGAGATGAGATGAGAGAGATAGAGAAAGAAGAGATAGAGAGAGATGAGGGTGAGAGGTAGAGAAAGAAGAGATAGAGAGACGAGAGGTAGAGAAAGAAGAGATAGAGAGACGAGAGGATAGAGACAGAGAGATAGAGAGACCAGGGGTAGAGAAAGAAGACAGAGAGTCCAGGGGAATAGAAAGAAGATATAGAGAGACCAGGGGTAGAGAAAGAAGAGATAGAGAGACCAGGGGTAGTGAAAGAAGAGATAGAGAGACAAGAGGTAGAGAAAGAAGAGATAGAGAGACGAGAGGTAGAGACAGGAGAGATAGAGAGACCAGGGGTAGAGAAAGAAGACAGAGAGAGAATAGAAAGAAGATATAGAGAGACCAGGGGTAGAGAAAGAAGAGATAGAGAGACCAGGGGTAGAGAAAGAAGAGATAGAGAGACAAGAGGTAGAGAAAGAGAGATAGAGAGACAGAGGTAGAGACAGGAGAGATAGAGAGACCAGGGGTAGAGAAAGAAGACAGAGAGTCCAGGGGAATAGAAAGAAGATATAGAGAGACCAGGGGTAGAGAAAGAAGAGATAGAGAGACCAGGGGTAGAGAAAGAAGAGATAGAGAGACCAGGGGTAGAGAAAGAAGAGATAGAGAGACGAGAGGTAGAGAAAGAAGAGATAGAGAGACCAGGGGTAGAGAAAAGAGACCAGGGTTAGAGAAAGAAGAGATAGAGAGACGAGGGTTAGAGAAAGAGAAAGAAGAGACAGAGAGATGAGTGGTTGAGAAAGAAGAGATAGAGAGACCAGGGGTAGAGAAAGAAGAGATAGAGAGACGAGAGGTAGAGAAAGAAGAGATAGAGAGACCAGAGGTAGAGAAAGAAGAGACAGAGAGATGAGAGCTAGAGAAAGAAGAGATAGAGAGACGAGAGGTAGAGAAAGAAGAGATAGAGAGACCAGGGGTAGAGAAAGAAGAGATAGAGAGATGAGAGGTAGAGAAAGAAGAGATGGAGAGATGAGAGGTAGAGAAAGAAAAGAAGAGAGAGAGACGAGAGGTAGAGACAGGAGAGATAGAGAGACCAGGGGTAGAGAAAGAAGAGACAGAGAGTCCAGGGAATAGAAAAAAGAGATAGAGAGACCAGGGGTAGAGAAAGAAGAGATAGAGAGACCTGGGGTAGAGAAAGAAGAGATAGAGAGACCAGGGGTAGAGAAAGAAGAGATAGAGAGACCAGGGGTAGAGAAAGAAGAGCTAGAGAGACGAGGGGTAGAGAAAGAAGAGACAGAGAGATGAGTGGTTGAGAAAGAAGAGATAGAGAGACCAGGGGTAGAGAAAGAAGAGATAGAGAGACGAGAGGTAGAGAAAGAAGAGATAGAGAGACCAGAGGTAGAGAAAGAAGAGACAGAGAGATGAGAGCTAGAGAAAGAAGAGATAGAGAGACGAGAGGTAGAGAAAGAAGAGATAGAGAGACCAGGGGTAGAGAAAGAAGAGATAGAGAGATGAGAGGTAGAGAAAGAAGAGATGGAGAGATGAGAGGTAGAGAAAGAAGAGATAGAGAGACGAGAGGTAGAGACAGGAGAGATAGAGAGACCAGGGGTAGAGAAAGAAGAGACAGAGAGTCCAGGGGAATAGAAAAAAGAGATAGAGAGACCAGGGGTAGAGAAAGAAGAGATAGAGAGACCTGGGGTAGAGAAAGAAGAGATAGAGAGACCAGGGGTAGAGAAAGAAGAGAGAGAGAGACCAGGGGTAGAGAAAGAAGAGCTAGAGAGACCAGGGGTAGAGAAAGAAGAGATAGAGAGACCAGGGGTAGAGAAAGAAGAGATAGAGAGCCGAGGGGTTGAGAAAGAAAAGATAGAGAGACGAGAGGTAGAGAAAGGAGAGATAGAGAGACGAGAGGTAGAGAAAGGAGAGACAGAGAGACGAGAGTTAGAGAAAGGAGAGATAGAGAGACGAGAGGTAGAGAAAGGAGAGATAGAGAGACGAGAGGTAGAGAAAGGAGAGATAGAGAAGGTGAAGGTAGAGAAAGAAGAGATAGAGAGATCAGGGGTAGAGAAAGAAGAGATAGAGAGGAGAGGTAGAGAAAGGAGAGATAGAGAGACGAGAGGTGGAGAAAGGAGAGGTAGAGAGACGAGAGGTAGCGAAAGAAGAGAGAGAGACCAGGGGTAGAGAAAGAATAGATAGAGAGACCAGGGGTAGAGAAAGAAGAGATAGAGAGACCAGGGGTAGAGAAAGAAGAGATAGAGAGACGAGAGGTAGAGAAAGAAGAGATAGAGAGACCAGGGGTAGAGAAAGAAGAGATAGAGAGACCAGGGGTAGAGAAAGAAGAGATAGAGAGACCAGGGGTAGAGAAAGAAGAGATAGAGAGAGAGGGTAGAGAAAGAAGAGATAGAGAGACGAGGTAGAGAAAGAAGAGATAGAGAGACGAGGGGTAGAGAAAGAAGAGATAGAGAGACCAGGGGTTGAGAAAGAAGAGATAGAGAGACCAGGGGTTGAGAAAGAAGAGATAGAGAGACCAGGGGTAGAGAAAAAGAAAGATAGAGAGATGAGAGGTAGAGAAAGAAGAGATAGAGAGATGAGAGGTAGAGAAAGAAGAGATAGAGAGACGAGAGGTAGAGAAAGAAGAGATAGAGAGACGAGAGGTAGAGACAGGAGAGATAGAGAGACCAGGGGTAGAGAAAGAAGACAGAGAGTCCAGGGGAATAGAAAGAAGATATAGAGAGACGAGAGGTAGAGAAAGAAGAGATAGAGTGACCAGGGGTAGAGAAAGAAGAGATAGAGAGACGAGAGGTAGAGAAAGGAAAAATAGAGAGACCAGGGGTAGAGAAAGGAGAGATAGAGAGACGAGAGGTAGAGAAAGGAGAGATAGAGATACCAGGGGTAGAGAAAGAAGAGATAGAGAGACGAGAGGTAGAGAAAGGAAAGATAGAGAGACCAGGGGTAGAGAAAGGAGAGATAGAGAGACGAGAGGTAGAGAAAGGAGAGATAGAGAGACGAGAGGTAGAGAAAGGAGAGATAGAGAAGGTGAAGGTAGAGAAAGAAGAGACAGAGAGATGAGTGGTTTAGAAAGAAGAGATAGAGAGACCAGGGGTAGAGAAAGAAGAGATAGAGAGACGAGAGGTAGAGAAAGAAGAGATAGAGAGACCAGAGGTAGAGAAAGAAGAGACAGAGAGATGAGAGCTAGAGAAAGAAGAGATAGAGAGACGAGAGGTAGAGAAAGAAGAGATAGAGAGACCAGGGGTAGAGAAAGAAGAGATAGAGAGATGAGAGGTAGAGAAAGAAGAGATAGAGAGCCGAGGGGTTGAGAAAGAAAAGATAGAGAGACAAGAGGTAGAGAAAGGAGAGATAGAGAGACGAGAGGTAGAGAAAGGAGAGATAGAGAGACGAGAGGTAGAGAAAGGAGAGATAGAGAGACGAGAGGTAGAGAAAGGAGAGATAGAGAGACGAGAGGTAGAGAAAGGAGAGATAGAGAAGGTGAAGGTAGAGAAAGAAGAGATAGAGAGATCAGGGGTAGAGAAAGAAGAGATAGAGAGACCAGGGGTTGAGAAAGAAAAGATAGAGAGATGAGAGGTAGAGAAAGAAGAAATAGAGAGACGAGAGGTAGAGAAAGAAGAGATAGAGTGACCAGGGGTTGAGAAAGGAGAGATAGAGAGACCAGGGGTAGAGAAAGGAGAGATAGAGAGACGAGAGGTGGAGAAAGGAGAGATAGAGAGACGAGAGGTAGCGAAAGAAGAGAGAGAGACCAGGGGTAGAGAAAGAAGAGATAGAGAGCTGAGGGGTTGAGAAAGAAGAGATAGAGAGACCAGGGGTAGAGAAAGAAGAGACAGAGAGTCCAGGTGTATAGAAAGAAGAGATAGAGAGCCGAGGGGTTGAGAAAGAAGAGATAGAGAGACGAGAGGTAGAGAAAGGAGAGATAGAGTGACGAGAGGTAGAGAAAGGAGAGATAGAGAGACCAGGGGTAGAGAAAGAAGAGATAGAGAGATCAGGGGTAGAGAAAGAAGAGATAGAGAGCCAAGGGGTTGAGAAAGAAGAGATAGAGAGACCAGGGGTAGAGAAAGGAGAGATAGAGAGACGAGAAGTAGAGAAAGGAGAGATAGAGAGACCAGGGGTAGAGAAAGAAGAGATAGAGAGACCAGGGGTAGAGAAAGAAGAGATAGAGAGACCAGGGGTAGAGAAAGAAGAGATAGAGAGACGAGAGGTAGAGAAAGGAGAGATAGAGAGACCAGGGGTTGAGAAAGAAAAGATAGAGAGACGAGAGGTAGAGAAAGAAGAAATAGAGAGACGAGAGTTAGAGAAAGAAGAGATAGAGTGACCAGGGGTAGAGAAAGAAGAGATAGAGAGACGAGAGGTAGAGAAAGGAAAGATAGAGAGACCAGGGGTAGAGAAAGGAGAGATAGAGAGACGAGAGGTAGAGAAAGGAGAGATAGAGATACCAGGGGTAGAGAAAAAAGAGATAGAGAGACGAGAGGTAGAGAAAGGAAAGATAGAGAGACCAGGGGTAGAGAAAGGAGAGATAGAGAGACGAGAGGTAGAGAAAGGAGAGATAGAGAGACCAGGGGTAGAGAAAGAAGAGATAGAGAGACCAGGGGTAGAGAAAGGATAGATAGAGGAGGTGAAGGTAGAGAAAGAAGAGATAGAGGAGGTGAAGGTAGAGAAAGGAGAGATAGAAGAGGTGAAGGTAGAGAAAGGAGAGATAGAAGAGGTGAAGGTAGAGGACCAGAAAAGGAGGGATACAGTGAAAAGGGTAGTGAATGGAAGCACAGAGAGTAGCTGAAGGTGAAAGGGGTGGATCTGAAGAGAGAGAGAGAGAGAGAGAGAGAGAGAGAGAGAGAGAGAGAGAGAGAGAGAGAGAGAGAGAGAGAGAGAGAGAGAGAGAGAGAGAGAGAGAGAGAGAGAGAGAGAGAGAGAGAGAGAGAGAGAGAGAGAGAGAGAGAGAGAGAGAAAGGGATAGAGGCAGAGAGAGGAGAAATGTCTGTACTGTTTGACAGGTAGAGGATGAGGAGAAGGAAAGAGAGATGAGGCAATAGAGATATAGACAAATAGAGACAGGATGGAAGAGAAGATGGGGATGAGGCTTAGGAGCCATAGAGATAGGAGTGTATCAGTGATACATATACTCTTACTGAGGAGAGAGAGAAAGAAAGAGGGATGGAATAAGGGAAAGAGAAAAAGTAGAGGACAGAAGGACTTTATGAGGTGGTGGGGAGACAGGTGGAGAGAGAGACTTGTGTGCTATACTTTTGTGTGTGTGTGTTTCTTGCTAACCAAATGGTCTGCTACCAGATGGTCTGCTCCCTCCCTCCCTCCCGGCCGCCCTCCCCCCCTTTCCCTGTAGATATGTGTGATAGGTTAGAGCGGTTGCTGTTGCTGTTCGTGTCCAGCAGTCGGTGTTACATGTAAGATATATAAGCTATAATACAGGAAAGGGTTGCGTTATATGGAGATTGATGCTGGTTGCTGATTGTAGCTCAGTGAAGCTCCAGTCTGAGGACTCTCCTCTGTTTGGTAATTCTCCTTAACTGGCAGGACAACTGTCATCTCCCATCGTCCCCATCACATACATACACACACACACACACACACACACACACACACACACACACACACACACACACACACACACACACACACACACACACACACACACACACACACACACACACACACACACACACACACACACACACACACACACACACACACACACACACACACACACACACACACACAGACAGACAGACAGACAGACAGACAGACAGACAGACAGACAGACAGACAGAC
>NC_060198.1:44102488-44157488 GCF_021184085.1 Oncorhynchus gorbuscha | reverse complement strand
GCAGCGGGGCTGTGTGAGGGTAACTGTGTAATAACAGCCCATTACAACCATGCCTGGTGCATGTCTGACTGACTCACTCACACTGGGCCCTGCAGCACTGCATTACGTTACACTCACATCAACACACACACACATCTCACCACAGACCCCACCAGGCATCAGGGAACAGCTGTCTGACCCTGTGTGTCGATGTGTGTGTGTGTTCATACTATATATGCAGGGTGGTTGTACAGCTGGTTTTCTTCTGGCCTGATCCCCATTTAGCAGGTGTCACCTTTGTGTATTTGTACATAGTTATTGCAATGCTATATGTTAATGTTTCCCGTGCAGTGTAGGTCTCAGCCCATTCAGGAAACACTACACAATGCTATATGTTAATGTTTACCGTGCAGTGTAGGTCTCAGCCCATTCAGGAAACACTACACAATGCTATATGTTAATGTTTCCCGTGCAGTGTAGGTCTCAGCCCATTCAGGAAACACTACACAATGCTATATGTTAATGTTTACCGTGCAGTGTAGGTCTCAGCCCATTCAGGAAACACTAAACTGTGTGTAAGGAAGGTGGTAGCTGTGTTTGTAGAATCATGGCATCATGTCCAATAATTCATCAAGAGCTTTTCTCAACTGTATATATTTGATCATGTGGTTATGATCAGCCAATAGCTACTGTATATCGTTGTTATTTTTGAGTGGGAGTTTTAATTGTTGGCTCATTATTATATTTTGGATTTTAAAATATGTTATTATGATATACACGTTTGTTATAAATGTTATAATATTCGGGAATTCGGGAAGAACTGAGTTAGTTAAGTATCAGATTGCTGCCGCCTTGTCCTTTTCCTGTCCTCTCTGTCTGTCCTCTTCTCCTCTCCTCCCTGGTTTCATCCTGTCCTCTCTGTCTGTCCTCTTCTCCTCTCCTCCCTGGTTTCATCCTGTCCTCTCTGTCTGTCCTCTGCTCCCTGGTTTCTTCCTGTCCTCTCTGTCTGCCCTCTCCTCCCTGGTTTCTTCCTGTCCTCTCTGTCTGCCCTCTCCTCCCTGGTTTCTTCCTGTCCTCTCTGTCTGCCCTCTCCTCCCTGGTTTCTTCCTGTCCTCTCTGTCTGCCCTCTCCTCCCTGGTTTCTTCCTGTCCTCTTTGTCTGTCCTCTCCTCCCTGGTTTCTTCCTGTCCTCTCTGTCTTCCCTCTCCTCCCTGGTTTCTTCCTGTCCTCTCTATCTGCCCTCTCCTCCCTGGTTTCTTCCTGTCCTCTCTGTCTGCTCTCTCCTCCCTGGTTTCTTCCTGTCCTCGTTGTCTGTCCTCTCCTCCCTGGTTTCTTCCTGTCCTCTCTGTCTGTCCTCTCCTCCCTGGTTTATTCCTGTCCTCTCCTCCCTGGTTTCTTCCTGTCCTCTCCGTCTGTTCTCTGCTCTCCTCCCTGGTTTCTTCCTGTCCTCTCCGTCTGTTCTCTGCTCTCCTTGTCATGTTTGTCATTCATTGTCATGTCTTGTCCCTGTGCTCCCCATGCTATTCGTTTCCCTCTGCTGGTCTTGTTTGGTTCTATCCCTCTCTCTCCCCCTCCCTCTCTCACTCGCTCGCTCTCTCTTCTCTCTGTCGTTCCGTTCCTGCTCCCAGCTGTTCCTATTCCCCTAATCATCATTTAATTCCCACACCTGTTCCCGATCCTTTCCCCTGATTAGACTCCCTATTTATTCCTTTGTGTTCCGTCCCTGTTCCGTCGGTTCCTTGTTTTGTATTCCATGCTGTAATTGCGTTTCGCCCTGTCCTGTCGTGTTTTTTGCCGTGATTGTGTATCACCCTGTCCTGTCGTGTTTTGTGCCTTCTTCAGACGCTGCGTGTGAGCAGGTGTCTCAGTTTGACTACGGCCTGCGCCTACCCGAAGCGACCTGCAGTCTGTGGCCGCTTCTCCAGTTGTTTTCCCCTCTACTGTCTAGAGGATTTCAGTTATTCGGATTTGAGCATTAATAAACTCTGTTTCTGTTAAGTCGCGTTTGGGTCCTCCTTCACCTGCATAACAGAAGGAACCGACCAAAGAATGGACCCAGCGACTTCAGACGCTCGTTACACTGCCGTCGAGATCCAAGGAGCCATGCTCGGCAGACACGAGCAGGAATTGTCTGCTGCTCGCCATGCCGTGGAGAACCTGGCCGCTCAGGTTTCCGACCTCTCTGGACAGTTCCAGAGTCTACGTCTCGTGCCACCTGTTACTCCCTGGCCTGCCGAGCCTCCTGAACCCAGGGTTAATAACCCACCTTGCTACTCCGGGCAGCCCACTGAGTGCCGCTCCTTTCTCACGCAGTGTGAGATTGTGTTCTCTCTCCAACCCCACACATACTCTAGAGAGAGAGCTCGGGTTGCTTTCGTCATTTCACTCCTTACTGGCCGGGCTCGAGAATGGGGCACAGCTATCTGGGAGGCAAGGGCTGAGTGCTCTAACAGATTCCAGAACTTTAAAGAGGAGATGATTCGGGTTTTTGACCGTTCAGTTTTTGGTGAGGAGGCTTCTAGGGCCCTGGCTTCCTTATGCCAAGGTGAACGGTCCATAACGGATTATTCCATTGAGTTTCGCACTCTTGCTGCCTCTAGTGAGTGGAACGAGCCGGCGCTGCTCGCTCGTTTTCTGGAGGGACTCCACGCAGTGGTTAAGGATGAGATTCTCTCCCGGGAGGTTCCTTCAGATGTGGACTCCTTGATTGCTCTCGCCATCCGCATAGAACGACGGGTAGATCTTCGTCACCGGGCTCGTGGAAGAGAGCTCGCATCAACGGTGTTTCCCTGCTCCGCATCGCAACCATCTCCCTCTGGCTTTGAGACTGAGCCCATGCAGCTGGGAGGGATTCGCATCTCGAATAAGGAGAGGGAACAGAGGATCACCAACCGCCTGTGCCTCTATTGCGGAGTGGCTGGACATTTTGTTATTTCATGTCCAGTAAGAGGCCAGAGCCCATCAGTAAGCGGAGGGCTACTGGTGAGCGCTACTACTCAGGTCCCTTCATCTAGATCTTGTACTACTATGTCGGTCCATCTACGCTGGACCGGTTCGGGTGCTACATGCAGTGCTTTGATTGACTCTGGGGCTGAGGGTTGTTTCATGGACGAAGCATGGGCTCGGAAACATAACATTCCTTTCAGACCATTAGACAGGCCTACGCCCATGTTTGCCTTAGATGGTAGTCATCTTCCCAGTATCAAATTTGAGACACTACCTTTAACTCTCACAGTATCTGGTAACCACAGTGAGACTATTTCTTTTTTGATTTTCCGTTCACCGTTTACACCTGTTGTTTTGGGTCATCCCTGGCTAGTATGTCATAATCCTTCTATTAATTGGTCTAGTAATTCTATCCTATCCTGGAACGTTTCTTGTCATGTGAAGTGTTTAATGTCTGCCATCCCTCCCGTTTCTTCTCTCCCTACTTCTCAGGAGGAACCTGGCGATTTGACAGGAGTGCCGGAGGAATATCATGATCTGCGCACGGTCTTCAGTCGGTCCCGAGCCAACTCCCTTCCTCCTCACCGGTCGTATGATTGTAGTATTGATCTCCTTCCAGGGACCACGCCTCCTCGAGGTAGACTATACTCTCTGTCGGCTCCCGAACGTAAGGCTCTCGAGGATTATTTGTCTGTGTCTCTTGACGCCGGTACCATAGTGCCTTCTTCTTCTCCGGCCGGGGCGGGGTTCTTTTTGTTAAGAAGAAGGACGGTACTCTGCGCCCCTGCGTGGATTATCGAGGGCTGAATGACATAACGGTTAAGAATCGTTATCCGCTTCCCCTTATGTCATCAGCCTTCGAGATTCTGCAGGGAGCCAGGTGCTTTACTAAGTTGGACCTTCGTAACGCTTACCATCTCGTGCGCATCAGAGAGGGGGACGAGTGGAAAACGGCGTTTAATACTCCGTTAGGGCATTTTGAGTACCGGGTTCTGCCGTTCGGTCTCGCCAATGCGCCAGCTGTTTTTCAGGCATTAGTTAATGATGTTCTGAGAGACATGCTGAACATTTTTGTTTTTGTCTATCTTGACGATATCCTGATTTTTTCTCCGTCACTCGAGATTCATGTTCAGCACGTTCGACGTGTTCTACAGCGCCTTTTAGAGAATTGTCTCTACGTAAAGGCTGAGAAGTGCTCTTTTCATGTCTCCTCCGTTACTTTTCTCGGTTCCGTTATTTCCGCTGAAGGCATTCAGATGGATTCCGCTAAGGTCCAAGCTGTCAGTGATTGGCCCGTTCCAAGGTCACGTGTCGAGTTGCAGCGCTTCTTAGGTTTCGCTAATTTCTATCGGCGTTTCATTCGTAATTTCGGTCAAGTTGCTGCCCCTCTCACAGCTCTTACTTCTGTCAAGACGTGTTTTAAGTGGTCCGGTTCCGCCCAGGAGCTTTTGATCTTCTAAAAGAACGTTTTACGTCCGCTCCTATCCTCGTTACTCCTGACGTCACTAGACAATTCATTGTCGAGGTTGACGCTTCAGAGGTAGGCGTGGGAGCCATTCTATCCCAGCGCTCCCAGTCTGACGATAAGGTTCATCCTTGCGCTTATTTTTCTCATCGCCTGTCGCCATCTGAGCGCAACTATGATGTGGGTAACCGTGAACTGCTCGCCATCCGCTTAGCCCTAGGCGAATGGCGACAGTGGTTGGAGGGGGCGACCGTTCCTTTTGTCGTTTGGACAGACCATAAGAACCTTGAGTACATCCGTTCTGCCAAACGACTTAATGCCCGTCAAGCTCGTTGGGCGTTGTTTTTCGCTCGTTTCGAGTTTGTGATTTCTTACCGTCCGGGTAGCAAGAACACCAAGCCTGATGCCTTATCCCGTCTGTTTAGTTCTTCTGTGGCTTCTACTGATCCCGAGGGGATTCTTCCTTATGGGCGTGTTGTCGGGTTAACAGTCTGGGGAATTGAAAGACAGGTTAAGCAAGCACTCACGCACACTGCGTCGCCGCGCGCTTGTCCTAGTAACCTCCTTTTCGTTCCTGTTTCCACTCGTCTGGCTGTTCTTCAGTGGGCTCACTCTGCCAAGTTAGCGGGTCATCCCGGTGTTCGAGGCACTCTTGCGTCTATTCGCCAGCGCTTTTGGTGGCCGACTCAGGAGCGTGACACGCGCCGTTTCGTGGCTGCCTGTTCGGACTGCGCGCAGACTAAGTCGGGTAACTCTCCTCCTGCCGGTCGTCTCAGACCGCTCCCCATTCCTTCTCGACCATGGTCTCACATTGCCTTAGACTTCATTACCGGTCTGCCTTTGTCTGCGGGGAAGACTGTGATTCTGACGGTTGTCGATAGGTTCTCTAAGGCGGCACATTTCATTCCCCTCGCTAAACTTCCTTCCGCTAAGGAGACGGCACAAATCATTATTGAGAATGTATTCAGAATTCATGGCCTCCCGTTAGACGCCGTTTCAGACAGAGGTCCGCAATTCACGTCACAGTTTTGGAGGGAGTTCTGTCGTTTGATTGGTGCGTCCGTCAGTCTCTCTTCCGGGTTTCATCCCCAGTCTAACGGTCAAGCAGAGAGGGCCAATCAGACGATTGGTCGCATACTACGCAGCCTTTCTTTCAGGAACCCTGCGTCTTGGGCAGAACAGCTCCCCTGGGCAGAATACGCTCACAATTCGCTTCCTTCGTCTGCTACCGGGTTATCTCCGTTTCAGAGTAGTCTGGGTTACCAGCCTCCTCT
Source organism: Oncorhynchus gorbuscha (assembly GCF_021184085.1). Classification (NCBI taxonomy): domain Eukaryota; kingdom Metazoa; phylum Chordata; class Actinopteri; order Salmoniformes; family Salmonidae; genus Oncorhynchus; species Oncorhynchus gorbuscha. Next base: position 44,151,825 of record NC_060198.1, on the reverse strand, counting down.
GTTCTCATCCCAGCTTGCCGAGTCCAGCGTTCCCTCCGCTCAAGCGTTTGTCCAACGTTGTGAGCGCACCTGGAGGAGGGTGAGGTCTGCACTTTGCCGTTACAGGGCACAGACGGTGAGAGCCGCCAATAAACGCAGGATTAAGAGTCCAAGGTATTGTTGCGGCCAGAGAGTGTGGCTTTCCACTCGCAACCTTCCTCTTACGACAGCTTCTCGTAAGTTGACTCCGCGGTTCATTGGTCCGTTCCGTGTCTCCCAGGTCGTCAATCCTGTCGCTGTGCGACTGCTTCTTCCGCGACATCTTCGTCGCGTCCATCCTGTCTTCCATGTCTCCTGTGTTAAGCCCTTTCTTCGCACCCCCGTTCGTCTTCCCTCCCCCCTCCCGTCCTTGTCGAGAGCGCACCTATTTACAAGGTACATAAAATTATGGACATGCGTTCTCGGGGACGGGGTCACCAATACCTAGTGGATTGGGAGGGTTACGGTCCTGAGGAGAGGAGTTGGGTTCCGTCTCGGGACGTGCTGGACCGTTCGCTCATCGATGATTTCCTCCGTTGCCGCCAGGATTCCTCCTCGAGTGCGCCAGGAGGCGCTCGGTGAGTGGGGGTACTGTCATGTTTGTCATTCATTGTCATGTCTTGTCCCTGTGCTCCCCATGCTATTCGTTTCCCTCTGCTGGTCTTGTTTGGTTCTATCCCTCTCTCTCCCCCTCCCTCTCTCACTCTCTCGCTCTCTCTTCTCTCTGTCGTTCCGTTCCTGCTCCCAGCTGTTCCTATTCCCCTAATCATCATTTAATTCCCACACCTGTTCCCGATCCTTTCCCCTGATTAGACTCCCTATTTATTCCTTTGTGTTCCGTCCCTGTTCCGTCGGTTCCTTGTTTTGTATTCCATGCTGTAATTGCGTTTCGCCCTGTCCTGTCGTGTTTTTTGCCGTGATTGTGTATCACCCTGTCCTGTCGTGTTTTGTGCCTTCTTCAGACGCTGCGTGTGAGCAGGTGTCTCAGTTTGACTACGGCCTGCGCCTACCCGAAGCGACCTGCAGTCTGTGGCCGCTTCTCCAGTTGTTTTCCCCTCTACTGTCTAGAGGATTTCAGTTATTCGGATTTGAGCATTAATAAACTCTGTTTCTGTTAAGTCGCGTTTGGGTCCTCCTTCACCTGCATAACACTCCTCCTGGATCTCTTCCTGTCCTCTCCATCTGTTCTCTGCTCTCCTCCCTGGTTTCTTCCTGTCCTCTCCTCCCTGGTTTCTTCCTGTCCTCTCCTCCCTGGTTTCTTCCTGTCCTCTCCGTCTGTTCTCTGCTCTCCTCCCTGGTTTCTTCCTGTCCTCTCCGTCTGTTCTCTGCTCTCCTCCCTGGTTTCTTCCTGTCCTCACCGTCTGTTCTCTGCTCTCCTCCCTGGTTTCTTCCTGTCCTCTCTGTCTGCCCTCTCCTCCTGGATCTCTTCCTGTCCTCTCCATCTGTTCTCTGCTCTCCTCCCTGGTTTCTTCCTGTCCTCTCCATCTGTTCTCTGCTCTCCTCCCTGGTTTCTTCCTGTCCTCTCCATCTGTTCTCTGCTCTCCTCCCTGGTTTCTTCCTGTCCTCTCCATCTGTTCTCTGCTCTCCTCCCTGGTTTCTTCCTGTCCTCTCCATCTGTTCTCTGCTCTCCTCCCTGTTTTCTTCCTGTCCTCTCCATCTGTTCTCTGCTCTCCTCCCTGTTTTCTTCCTGTCCTCTCCATCTGTTCTCTGCTCTCCTCCCTGGTTTCTTCCTGTCCTCTCCGTCTGTTCTCTGCTCTCCTCCCTGGTTTCTTCCTGTCCTCTCTGTCTGCCCTCTCCTCCTGGATCTCTTCCTGTCCTCTCCATCTGTTCTCTGCTCTCCTCCCTGTTTTCTTCCTGTCCTCTCCATCTGTTCTCTGCTCTCCTCCCTGGTTTCTTCCTGTCCTCTCCGTCTGTTCTCTGCTCTCCTCCCTGGTTTCTTCCTGTCCTCTCTGTCTGCCCTCTCCTCCTGGATCTCTTCCTGTCCTCTCCATCTGTTCTCTGCTCTCCTCCCTGGTTTCTTCCTGTCCTCTCCATCTGTTCTCTGCTCTCCTCCCTGGTTTCTTCCTGTCCTCTCCATCTGTTCTCTGCTCTCCTCCCTGGTTTCTTCCTGTCCTCTCCATCTGTTCTCTGCTCTCCTCCCTGTTTTCTTCCTTGACTGTACTCTCTCACTCCGTTTGAGTGGTTGATCCTGGCCACCATCTGTGCCAACTGTATTGTCCTGGCTCTGGAGCAACATCTGCCTGATGGAGACAAGACTCCTCTGTCTGAACGCCTGGTACGTCACACACACATGTGCAGACACTCACACAAACGGGAATTTGTCCCACACCCCCACGTACGAATGCATACACACATACACATTTGTGCACGCACACACATATGAATGCACACAAACACTCACACAGACACACATATGAATGCACACAAACACTCACACAGACACACATATGAATGCACACAAACACTCACACAGACACACATATGAATGCACACAAACACTCACACAGACACACATACGAATGCACACAAACAGCACCATAGAGCCTTACTTCACACTGTCTAACATCTCTCTGTCCTCTCAGCACCATAGAGCCTTACTTCCCATGTCTAACATCTCTCTGTCTAACATCTCTCTGTCCTCTCAGCACCATAGAGCCTTACTTCCCACTGTCTAACATCTATCTGTCCTCTCAGCACCATAGAGCCTTACTTCACACTGTCTAACATCTCTCTGTCCTCTCAGCACCATAGAGCCTTACTTCCCACTGTCTAACATATATCTGTCCTCTCAGCACCATAGAGCCTTACTTCACACTGTCTAACATCTCTCTGTCCTCTCAGCACCATAGAGCCTTACTTTCCACTGTCTAACATATATCTGTCCTCTCAGCACCATAGAGCCTTACTTCCCACTGTCTAACATATATCTGTCCTCTCAGCACCATAGAGCCTTACTTCCCACTGTCTAACATATATATATGTCCTCTCAGCACCATAGAGCCTTACTTTCCACTGTCTAACATATATCTGTCCTCTCAGCACCATAGAGCCTTACTTCACACTGTCTAACATATATCTGTCCTCTCAGCACCATAGAGCCTTACTTCACACTGTCTGACATCTCTCTGTCCTCTCAGCACCATAGAGCCTTACTTCACACTGTCTAACATATATCTGTCCTCTCAGCACCATAGAGCCTTACTTCACACTGTCTAACATCTATCTCTCTGTCCTCTCAGCACCATAGAGCCTTACTTCATACTGTCTAACATCTCTCTGTCCTCTCAGCACCATAGAGCCTTACTTCACACTGTCTAACATCTCTCTGTCCTCTCAGCACCATAGAGCCTTACTTCATACTGTCTAACATCTATCTGTCCTCTCATCACCATAGAGCCTTACTTCATACTGTCTAACATCTATCTGTCCTCTCAGCACCATAGAGCCTTACTTCACACTGTCTAACATATCTCTGTCCTCTCAGCACCATAGAGCCTTACTTCATACTGTCTAACATCTATCTGTCCTCTCATCACCATAGAGCCTTACTTCATACTGTCTAACATCTATCTGTCCTCTCAGCACCATAGAGCCTTACTTCACACTGTCTAACATATCTCTGTCCTCTCAGCACCATAGAGCCTTACTTCACACTGTCTAACATCTCTCTGTCCTCTCAGCACCATAGAGCCTTACTTCATACTGTCTAACATCTCTCTGTCCTCTCAGCACCATAGAGCCTTACTTCATACTGTCTAACATCTATCTGTCCTCTCAGCACCATAGAGCCTTACTTCATACTGTCTAACATCTCTCTGTCCTCTCAGCACCATAGAGCCTTACTTCACACTGTCTAACATCTCTCTGTCCTCTCAGCACCATAGAGCCTTACTTCACACTGTCTAACATATATCTGTCCTCTCAGCACCATAGAGCCTTACTTCACACTGTCTAACATCTATCTCTCTGTCCTCTCAGCACCATAGAGCCTTACTTCACACTGTCTAACATCTCTCTGTCCTCTCAGCACCATAGAGCCTTACTTCATACCGTCTAACATCTCTCTGTCCTCTCAGCACCATAGAGCCTTACTTCACACTGTCTAACATCTCTCTGTCCTCTCAGCACCATAGAGCCTTACTTCATACTGTCTAACATCTAGCTGTCCTCTCAGCACCATAGAGCCTTACTTCACACTGTCTAACATATCTCTGTCCTCTCAGCACCATAGAGCCTTACTTCACACTGTCTAACATCTCTCTGTCCTCTCAGCACCATAGAGCCTTACTTCATACTGTCTAACATCTCTCTGTCCTCTCAGCACCATAGAGCCTTACTTCATACTGTCTAACATCTATCTGTCCTCTCAGCACCATAGAGCCTTACTTCATACTGTCTAACATCTCTCTGTCCTCTCAGCACCATAGAGCCTTACTTCATACTGTCTAACATCTATCTGTCCTCTCAGCACCATAGAGCCTTACTTCACACTGTCTAACATCTCTCTGTCCTCTCAGCACCATAGAGCCTTACTTCACACTGTCTAACATATATCTGTCCTCTCAGCACCATAGAGCCTTACTTCATACTGTCTAACATCTCTCTGTCCTCTCAGCACCATAGAGCCTTACTTCACACTGTCTAACATATCTCTGTCCTCTCAGCACCATAGAGCCTTACTTCATACTGTCTAACATCTCTCTGTCCTCTCAGCACCATAGAGCCTTACTTCATACTGTCTAACATCTCTCTGTCCTCTCAGCACCATAGAGCCTTACTTCATACTGTCTAACATCTCTCTGTCCTCTCAGCACCATAGAGCCTTACTTCATACTGTCTAACATCTCTCTGTCCTCTCAGCACCATAGAGCCTTACTTCATACTGTCTAACATCTCTCTGTCCTCTCAGCACCATAGAGCCTTACTTCATACTGTCTAACATCTCTCTGTCCTCTCAGCACTATAGAGCCTTACTTCATACTGTCTAACATCTCTCTGTCCTCTCAGCACCATAGAGCCTTACTTCACACTGTCTAACATATCTCTGTCCTCTCAGCACCATAGAGCCTTACTTCATACTGTCTAACATCTCTCTGTCCTCTCAGCACCATAGAGCCTTACTTCATACTGTCTAACATCTCTCTGTCCTCTCAGCACCATAGAGCCTTACTTCACACTGTCTAACGTCTATCTCTCTGTCCTCTCAGCACCATAGAGCCTTACTTCACACTGTCTAACATCTATCTGTCCTCTCAGCACCATAGAGCCTTACTTCATACTGTCTAACATATCTCTGTCCTCTCAGCACCATAGAGCCTTACTTCACACTGTCTAACATCTCTCTGTCCTCTCAGCACCATAGAGCCTTACTTCCCACTGTCTAACATCTATCTGTCCTCTCAGCACCATAGAGCCTTACTTCATACTGTCTAACATCTCTCTGTCCTCTCAGCACCATAGAGCCTTACTTCATACTGTCTAACATCTATCTGTCCTCTCAGCACCATAGAGCCTTACTTCATACTGTCTAACATATATCTGTCCTCTCAGCACCATAGAGCCTTACTTCATACTGTCTAACATATCTCTGTCCTCTCAGCACCATAGAGCCTTACTTCCCACTGTCTAACATCTCTCTGTCCTCTCAGCACCATAGAGCCTTACTTTCCACTGTCTAACATATCTCTGTCCTCTCAGCACCATAGAGCCTTACTTCACACTGTCTAACATATATCTGTCCTCTCAGCACCATAGAGCCTTACTTTCCACTGTCTAACATCTCTCTGTCCTCTCAGCACCATAGAGCCTTACTTTCCACTGTCTAACATCTCTCTGTCCTCTCAGCACCATAGAGCCTTACTTTCCACTGTCTAACATCTCTCTGTCCTCTCAGCACCATAGAGCCTTACTTCCCACTGTCTAACATCTCTCTGTCCTCTCAGCACCATAGAGCCTTACTTTCCACTGTCTAACATCTCTCTGTCCTCTCAGCACCATAGAGCCTTACTTCATACTGTCTAACATATATCTGTCCTCTCAGCACCATAGAGCCTTACTTCATACTGTCTAACATCTCTCTGTCCTCTCAGCACCATAGAGCCTTACTTCATACTGTCTAATATATATCTGTCCTCTCATCACCATAGAGCCTTACTTCATACTGTCTAACATCTCTCTGTCCTCTCAGCACCATAGAGCCTTACTTCACACTGTCTACCATATATCTGTCCTCTCATCACCATAGAGCCTTACTTCATACTGTCTAACATCTCTCTGTCCTCTCAGCACCATAGAGCCTTACTTCATACTGTCTAATATATATCTGTCCTCTCATCACCATAGAGCCTTACTTCATACTGTCTAACATCTCTCTGTCCTCTCAGCACCATAGAGCCTTACTTCCCACTGTCTAACATCTCTCTGTCCTCTCAGCACCATAGAGCCTTACTTTCCACTGTCTAACATCTCTCTGTCCTCTCAGCACCATAGAGCCTTACTTCATACTGTCTAACATATATCTGTCCTCTCAGCACCATAGAGCCTTACTTCATACTGTCTAACATCTCTCTGTCCTCTCAGCACCATAGAGCCTTACTTCATACTGTCTAATATATATCTGTCCTCTCATCACCATAGAGCCTTACTTCACACTGTCTAACATCTCTCTGTCCTCTCAGCACCATAGAGCCTTACTTCATACTGTCTAACATCTATCTGTCCTCTCAGCACCATAGAGCCTTACTTCACACTGTCTAACATATCTCTGTCCTCTCAGCACCATAGAGCCTTACTTCATACTGTCTAACATCTCTCTGTCCTCTCAGCACCATAGAGCCTTACTTCATACTGTCTAACATCTCTCTGTCCTCTCAGCACCATAGAGCCTTACTTCATACTGTCTAACATCTCTCTGTCCTCTCAGCACCATAGAGCCTTACTTCATACTGTCTAACATCTCTCTGTCCTCTCAGCACCATAGAGCCTTACTTCATACTGTCTAACATCTCTCTGTCCTCTCAGCACCATAGAGCCTTACTTCATACTGTCTAACATCTCTCTGTCCTCTCAGCACCATAGAGCCTTACTTCATACTGTCTAACATCTCTCTGTCCTCTCAGCACCATAGAGCCTTACTTCACACTGTCTAACATATCTCTGTCCTCTCAGCACCATAGAGCCTTACTTCATACTGTCTAACATCTCTCTGTCCTCTCAGCACCATAGAGCCTTACTTCATACTGTCTAACATCTCTCTGTCCTCTCAGCACCATAGAGCCTTACTTCACACTGTCTAACGTCTATCTCTCTGTCCTCTCAGCACCATAGAGCCTTACTTCACACTGTCTAACATCTATCTGTCCTCTCAGCACCATAGAGCCTTACTTCATACTGTCTAACATATCTCTGTCCTCTCAGCACCATAGAGCCTTACTTCACACTGTCTAACATCTCTCTGTCCTCTCAGCACCATAGAGCCTTACTTCCCACTGTCTAACATCTATCTGTCCTCTCAGCACCATAGAGCCTTACTTCATACTGTCTAACATCTCTCTGTCCTCTCAGCACCATAGAGCCTTACTTCATACTGTCTAACATCTATCTGTCCTCTCAGCACCATAGAGCCTTACTTCATACTGTCTAACATATATCTGTCCTCTCAGCACCATAGAGCCTTACTTCATACTGTCTAACATATCTCTGTCCTCTCAGCACCATAGAGCCTTACTTCCCACTGTCTAACATTTCTCTGTCCTCTCAGCACCATAGAGCCTTACTTTCCACTGTCTAACATATCTCTGTCCTCTCAGCACCATAGAGCCTTACTTCACACTGTCTAACATATATCTGTCCTCTCAGCACCATAGAGCCTTACTTTCCACTGTCTAACATCTCTCTGTCCTCTCAGCACCATAGAGCCTTACTTTCCACTGTCTAACATCTCTCTGTCCTCTCAGCACCATAGAGCCTTACTTTCCACTGTCTAACATCTCTCTGTCCTCTCAGCACCATAGAGCCTTACTTCCCACTGTCTAACATCTCTCTGTCCTCTCAGCACCATAGAGCCTTACTTTCCACTGTCTAACATCTCTCTGTCCTCTCAGCACCATAGAGCCTTACTTCATACTGTCTAACATATATCTGTCCTCTCAGCACCATAGAGCCTTACTTCATACTGTCTAACATCTCTCTGTCCTCTCAGCACCATAGAGCCTTACTTCATACTGTCTAATATATATCTGTCCTCTCATCACCATAGAGCCTTACTTCATACTGTCTAACATCTCTCTGTCCTCTCAGCACCATAGAGCCTTACTTCACACTGTCTACCATATATCTGTCCTCTCATCACCATAGAGCCTTACTTCATACTGTCTAACATCTCTCTGTCCTCTCAGCACCATAGAGCCTTACTTCATACTGTCTAATATATATCTTTCCTCTCATCACCATAGAGCCTTACTTCATACTGTCTAACATCTCTCTGTCCTCTCAGCACCATAGAGCCTTACTTCCCACTGTCTAACATCTCTCTGTCCTCTCAGCACCATAGAGCCTTACTTTCCACTGTCTAACATCTCTCTGTCCTCTCAGCACCATAGAGCCTTACTTCATACTGTCTAACATATATCTGTCCTCTCAGCACCATAGAGCCTTACTTCATACTGTCTAACATCTCTCTGTCCTCTCAGCACCATAGAGCCTTACTTCATACTGTCTAATATATATCTGTCCTCTCATCACCATAGAGCCTTACTTCATACTGTCTAACATCTCTCTGTCCTCTCAGCACCATAGAGCCTTACTTCACACTGTCTACCATATATCTGTCCTCTCATCACCATAGAGCCTTACTTCACACTGTCTAACATCTCTCTGTCCTCTCAGCACCATAGAGCCTTACTTCATACTGTCTACCATATATCTGTCCTCTCATCACCATAGAGCCTTACTTCATACTGTCTAACATCTCTCTGTCCTCTCAGCACCATAGAGCCTTACTTCACACTGTCTAACATCTCTCTGTCCTCTCAGCACCATAGAGCCTTACTTCATACTGTCTAACATCTCTCTGTCCTCTCAGCACCATAGAGCCTTACTTTCCACTGTCTAACATTCTCTGTCCTCTCAGCACCATAGAGCCTTACTTCATACTGTCTAACATATATCTGTCCTCTCAGCACCATAGAGCCTTACTTCATACTGTCTAACATCTCTCTGTCCTCTCAGCACCATAGAGCCTTACTTCATACTGTCTAATATATATCTGTCCTCTCATCACCATAGAGCCTTACTTCATACTGTCTAACATCTCTCTGTCCTCTCAGCACCATAGAGCCTTACTTCACACTGTCTACCATATATCTGTCCTCTCATCACCATAGAGCCTTACTTCACACTGTCTAACATCTCTCTGTCCTCTCAGCACCATAGAGCCTTACTTCATACTGTCTACCATATATCTGTCCTCTCATCACCATAGAGCCTTACTTCATACTGTCTAACATCTCTCTGTCCTCTCAGCACCATAGAGCCTTACTTCATACTGTCTAACATCTCTCTGTCCTCTCAGCACCATAGAGCCTTACTTCACACTGTCTAACATCTCTCTGTCCTCTCAGCACCATAGAGCCTTACTTCATACTGTCTAACATCTCTCTGTCCTCTCAGCACCATAGAGCCTTACTTTCCACTGTCTAACATCTCTCTGTCCTCTCAGCACCATAGAGCCTTACTTCATACTGTCTAACATATATCTGTCCTCTCAGCACCATAGAGCCTTACTTCATACTGTCTAACATCTCTCTGTCCTCTCAGCACCATAGAGCCTTACTTCATACTGTCTAATATATATCTGTCCTCTCATCACCATAGAGCCTTACTTCATACTGTCTAACATCTCTCTGTCCTCTCAGCACCATAGAGCCTTACTTCACACTGTCTACCATATATCTGTCCTCTCATCACCATAGAGCCTTACTTCACACTGTCTAACATCTCTCTGTCCTCTCAGCACCATAGAGCCTTACTTCATACTGTCTACCATATATCTGTCCTCTCATCACCATAGAGCCTTACTTCATACTGTCTAACATCTCTCTGTCCTCTCAGCACCATAGAGCCTTACTTCACACTGTCTAACATATCTCTGTCCTCTCAGCACCATAGAGCCTTACTTCATACTGTCTAACATCTCTCTGTCCTCTCAGCACCATAGAGCCTTACTTCATACTGTCTAACATCTATCTGTCCTCTCAGCACCATAGAGCCTTACTTCACACTGTCTAACATATATCTGTCCTCTCAGCACCATAGAGCCTTACTTCACACTGTCTAACATCTCTCTGTCCTCTCAGCACCATAGAGCCTTACTTCACACTGTCTAACATCTCTCTGTCCTCTCAGCACCATAGAGCCTTACTTCACACTGTCTAACATCTCTCTGTCCTCTCAGCACCATAGAGCCTTACTTCATACTGTCTAACATCTCTCTGTCCTCTCAGCACCATAGAGCCTTACTTCACACTGTCTAACATCTCTCTGTCCTCTCAGCACCATAGAGCCTTACTTCATACTGTCTAACATCTCTCTGTCCTCTCAGCACCATAGAGCCTTACTTCATACTGTCTACCATCTATCTGTCCTCTCAGCACCATAGAGCCTTACTTCATACTGTCTAACATCTCTCTGTCCTCTCAGCACCATAGAGCCTTACTTCATACTGTCTAACATCTCTCTGTCCTCTCAGCACCATAGAGCCTTACTTCATACTGTCTACCATCTATCTGTCCTCTCAGCACCATAGAGCCTTACTTCACACTGTCTAACATCTTGGATTATGTCATACATTTAAAGGGGCAATCTGCAGTTGGTACATCCCCATTGGAACCCAAAACAATATTATACAAGTTTGTTTTACTCCTTTATTTGTAAACAATGTACTTCTGAAAATTAAAAATAACATGGTTTAAACTGCAGATTGTCCCTTTAAGTTGAACCCTGTAAAATCTTTGCACTGAGCCCTCTTCCCTCCCCCCCTCTCTCCTTTAGGATGACACTGAGCCCTACTTCATAGGGATCTTCTGTTTTGAGTCAGGCATTAAGATCCTGGCTCTAGGATTTGCCTTCCATAAGAACTCCTACATAAGGAACGGATGGAATGCCATGGACTTCGTAGTAGTATGCACAGGGTGAGTGTTGAGAAACACACACACACTCCCACACACACACACCCACTCCCACACACACACACCCACTCCCACACACACACACCCACTCCCACACACACACACCCACTCCCACACACACACACACCCACTCCCACACACACACACCCACTCCCACACACACACACCCACTCCCACACACACACACCCACTCCCACACACACACACACCCACTCCCACACACACACACCCACTCCCACACACACACACCCACTCCCACACACACACACACCCACTCCCACACACACACACACACTCCCACACATATACAAAGATAAACTCAAACATGAGTGCACACCAGTGTATACACAGTAGCCAGTAGACCCAGTACGCCCGCATGCATGCACCCAAACATGCTACACACACATTCACTGAAACAAGAAGCTTCTGGGAACCACGTTGAAAACACAGACATTCACACCAACAAACAGATCATGTGATCATGCTAGAAAGAGATGGGAGTCATATGTGTGATATATGTATGTATGTATGTATGTATGTATGTATGTATGTATGTATGTATGTATGTATGTATGTATGTATGTATGTATGTATGTATGTATGTATGTATGTATGTATGTATGTATGTATGTATGTATGTATGTATGTATGTATGTATGTATGTATGTATGTATGTATGTATGTATGTATGTATGTATGTATGTATGTATGTATGTATGTATGTATGTATGTATGTATGTATGTATGTATGTATGTATGTATGTATGTATGTATGTATGTATGTATGTATGTATGTATGTATGTATGTATGTATGTATGTGTGTATGCGTGTATGCGTGTATGTATGTATGTATGTATGTATGTATGTATGTATGTATGTATGTATGTATGTATGTATGTATGTATGTATGTATGTATGTATGTATGTATGTATGTATGTATGTATGTATGTATGTATGTATGTATGTGTGTATGCGTGTATGTGTGTATGTATGTATGTATGTATGTATGTATGTATGTATGTATGTATGTATGTATGTATGTATGTATGTATGTATGTATGTATGTATGTATGTATGTATGTATGTATGTATGTATGTATGTATGTATGTATGTATGTATGTATGTATGTATGTATGTATGTATGTATGTATGTATGTATGTATGTATGCGTGTATGTGTGTATGTATGTATGTGTGTATGCGTGTATGCCTACGTGCCAATGAGAATGCGAGTGTACATGCAAATGTTTTAAAAAGTATGAAAATCAATGCACTCACTACTGTAAGTCGCTCTGAGTGTCTGATAAGTGACTAAAATGTAAAAAAAAATGTGTGTGTCTGAATGCGTATGTGTGTGTGTGTGCCGTGTGTGTGCATAAGTGTGTGTGTGTGTCTCTGCTCTCCCACCTTAGTGAGTGTACTCAGACAGAGACAGGATCACAGAAGCACTGCAGGGAGAGGCAGCCAGGGGAGAGAACAAATGTCACATCAACACTGAGAGAGAGGGCAGGTAGGATGAGAGAGGGCAGGGAGGATGAGAGAGGGCAGGGAGGATGAGAGAGGGCAGGGAGGATGAGAGAGGGCAGGGAGGATGAGAGAGGGCAGGGAGGGTGAGAGGGGAGGGGGAGAGAGAGGGCAGGGAGGATGAGAGAGGGAGGAGAGATTAGAGGGGAGGGGGAGAGAGAGAAAGCAAGAGAGAGGTTAGGAGGGGCTGTGGGAGAGAAAGGGGGGAGAGGGGAATTCATGAGGAAAAAGGAAATTGAGAAAACAATGTATGGAGAGAATGAAGAGAGGAGAGGACACAGGAGACATGCACGCCTCTCTCCTCCCTTCATTCCTCTCTCTCTCTCTTTCTCTCTCTCTCTCTCTCTCCCAACATGTCCTCCAGCTATTGTCTGAGTGCTCTGTGTGCCTGACACTCTCATCCTCTTTTCCCCTGTTCCTCTCTCCCTCTTTTACTCCTCTTTACCTGTTTTTCTATGCCTCTGTCCTTCTTTCCATCTCTCTATCCATCTGCTCCTGTATCATTGTAATTCTCTATCTATTTTGTCTCTTTCTCTCCCTATTCATCTGTTAATTTCTTTCCATCTCTCTCCCCTCTCTCCATCCATTATTGCGTCCCCGTCATTCCCAGTCTTTTTCTTGCTTCCTTCCTCATTCCTTACTTCCCTGTGTGCTCCTTCTTTACAGTAACAGACAGACAGAGTTGTGTGTGTGTGTGTGACAGGGAGATATCTCATTTGAATATAGTATCAATCCTTAGGTTCAATAGGTTTTTATTGTGTAGGCATGTTTGTGTGTGTGTATTTGTTTATACTAAAGGGTCCTTGGCTGTGTTTCTCTCTGTCGCTCTCCCCCCCTCTCTCTCTCTCTCTCTCTCTGTCTCTCTCTCTCTGTCTATCTCTCTCTGTCTCTCTCTCTCCCCCCTTTCTCTCTCTCTCTCTCTCTCTGTCTCTCTCTCTCTGTCTATCTCTCTCTGTCTATCTCTCTCTGTCTCTCTCTCAGAGACTGACAGAGGCCTGACTATGAAAGCTCTGTCCTAGAGAGACGAGAGAGGGGGGTAGTGGAAATGAGTTAGTCAGTAAGAGGGATAGGCTGGTTAGAGGTGGTTAGAGGCAGGTAGCCTAGTGGTTAGAGGCAGGTAGAGTGGACGGCCATCATTGATAAGAATTTGTCCTTAAGTGACGTGCCTGTGATCCTGTGTGCGTCTCTCAGATCCCCCAGGCCTCACTGGGAGAGAGAGAGAGACAGAGAGAGAGACAGAGAGAGAGAGACAGAGAGAGAGACAGAGAGAGAGACAGAGAGAGAGACAAGAGAGACAGAGAGAGACAGAGAGAGAGAGAGAGAGAGACAGAAAGAGAGACAGAGAGACAGACACAGAGAGAGAGACACACACACAGAGAGATAGACACACACAGAGAAAGAGAGAGAGAGAGGAGAGAGGAGGGGTGTAACTGTAGATCAATATATTTATAAAGAGAGATGGAGGTTTGTACAATAGTTGAGGGAGGAGAGAGAAGGGAATACCAAAAGGGGAAGGCAGATACATACACTACATTACCAAAAGTATGTGGACACTTGCTTGTTGAACGTCTCATTCCAAAATCATGGGCATTAATATGGAGTTAGTCCCCCTTTGCTGCTATAACAGCCTCCACTCTTCTGGGAAGGCTGTCAACTAGATGCTGGAACATTGCTGCGGAGACTTGCTTCCATTTAGCTACAAGAGCATTAGTGAGGTCAGGCACTGATGTTTGGTGGTTACGCCTGGTTCGCAGTCGACGTTCCAATTCATCCCAAAGGTGTTTGATGGGGTTGAGGTCAGGGCTCTATGCAGGCCAGTCAAGTTCTTCGACACCGATCTCGAAAAACAATTTCTGCATGGACCTCGCTTTGTGTACGGGGGCATTGTCATGCTGACACAGGAAAGGGCCTTCCCCAAACTGTTGCCACAAAGTTGGAAGCACAGAATTGCCTAAAATGTCATTGTATGCTGTAGCATTAAAGATTTCCCTTCACTGGATCTAAGGGGCCTAGCCAAACCATGAAAAACAGCCTCAGACCATTATTCATCTTCCACCAAACTTTACACTATGCACTATGCATTGGAGTAGGTAGTGTTCTCCTGGCATCTGCTAAACCCAGATTTGTCCGTCGGACTGCCAGATGGTGAAGCGTGATTCATCACTCCAGAGAATGTGTTCTCACTGCTCCAGAGTCCAATGGTGGCAAGCTTTACACCATTCCAGGCAACGCTTAGCATTTTACTTGATGATCTTAGGCTTGTGTGTGGCTGCTCGCCCATGGAAACCCATTTCATGAAGCTCCCAACTACAGTGCCTTGAAAAAGTATTAATCCCCCTTGGCGTTTTTCATATTTTGTTGCATTACAACCTGTAATTTAAATGTATTTTATTTGGATTTCATGTAATGGACATACACAAAATAGTCCGAATTGGTGAAGTGAAATAAAAAAAAATACTTTCAAAAAATTTAAAAGAATTATAAACTGAAAAGTGGTGTATGCATACAGTATGTATTCATCTCCTTTGCTATGAAGCCCCCAAAAAAGATCTGGTGCAACCAATTACCTTCAGAAGTCACATAATTAGTTAAATAAAGTCCACCTGTGTGCAATCTAAGTGTCACATGATCTGCAAATCCAATACACCTGTTCGACACCACCAGAGTCAAGCAGACACCACCAAGCAAGCGACACCACCAAGCAAGCGACACCACCAAGCAAGCAACACCACCAAGCAAGCGACACCACCAAGACACCACCAAGCAAGAGACACCACCAAGCAAGCGACACCACCAAGCAAGAGACACCACCAAGCAAGCGACACCACCAAGCAAGCGACACCACCAAGCAAGCGACACCACCAAGCAAGAGACACCACCAAGCAAGAGACACCACCAAGCAAGCGACACCACCAAGCAAGCGACACCACCAAGCAAGCGACACCACCAAGCAAGCGACACCACCAAGCAAGAGACACCACCAAGCAAGCGACACCACCAAGCAAGAGACACCACCAAGCAAGCGACACCACCAAGCAAGCGACACCACCAAGCAAGCGACACCACCAAGCAAGCGACACCACCAAGCAAGCGACACCACCAAGCAAGAGACACCACCAAGCAAGCGACACCACCAAGCAAGCGGCACAATGATGAACAATGAGCTCTCCAAACAGGTCAGGGACAAATTTGTGGAGAAGTACAGATCAGGGTTGGGTTATAAAAAAGTTCAGAAACTTTGAACCCACAGAGCACCATTAAATCCATTATTAAAAAATTGAAAGAATATGGCACCACAACAAACCTGCCAAGAGAGGGCCGCCCACCAAAACTTACAGACAAAGCAAGGAGGGCATCAATCAGAGAGGCAACAAAGAGACCAAAGATAACCCTGAAGGAGCTGCAAAGCTCCACAGTGGAGATTGGAGTATCTGTCCATAGGACCACTTTAAACCGTACACTCCACAGAGCTGGGCTTTACAGAAGAGTGGCCAGAAAGAGCCATTGCTTAAAGAAAAAAATAAGAAAACACATTTGGTGTTCGCCAAAAGGCATGTGGGAGACTCCCCAAACATATGAAAGAAGGTACTCTGGTCAGATGAGACTAAAAATTTTTTTTGCCATCAAGGAAAATGCTATGTCTGGCTCAAACCCAACACCTCTCAACAACCCGAGAATAGTGAAGCATGGTGGTGGCAGCATCATGCTATGGGGATGTTTTTCATCGGCAGGGACTGGGAATGATGGATGGCACTAAATACAGGGACATTTTTGAGGGAAACCTGTTTCAGTCTTCCAGAGACTGGGACCGAGGTTCACCTTCCAGCACGACAATGAGTCTAAGCATACTGCTAACGCAACAAGAGAGTGGTTTAAGGGGAAACATTTAAATGTCTTGGAATGGCCTAGTCAATACCCAGACCTCAATCCAGTTGAGAATCTGTGGTATGACTTAAAGATTGCTATATACCAGCGGAACCCATCCAACTTGAAGGATGTGGAGAAGTTTTGCCTTGAAGAAGGGGCAAAAATCCCAGTGGCTAGATGTGCCAAGCTTACATAGACATATCCCAAGAGAATTGCAGCTGTAATTGCTGCAAAAGGTGGCTCTACAAAGTATTGACTTTGGGAGGGTGAATAGTTACGCACGCTCAAGTTTTAAGTTTTTTTATTTGTTTCACAATAAAAAATATTTTGCATCTTCAAAGTGGTAGGCATGTTGTGTAAATCAAATGATACAAACCCCCAAATCTATATTAATTCCAAGTTGTAAGGCAATAAAATAGTAAAAATGCCTATGGGGGTGAAAACTTTCGCAAGCCACTGTAACAGTGCTTGTGCTGACGTTGTTTCTAGAGGCAGTTTGAAACTCGGTAGTGAGTGTTTGTGCTGACGTTGTTTCTAGACGCAGTTTGAAACTCGGTAGTGAGTGTTTGTGCTGACGTTGTTTCTAGAGGCAGTTTGAAACTCGGTAGTGAGTGTTTGTGCTGACGTTGTTTCTAGAGGCAGTTTGAAACTCGGTAGTGAGTGTTTGTGCTGACGTTGTTTCTAGAGGCAGTTTGAAACTCGGTAGTGAGTGTTTGTGCTGACGTTGTTTCTAGAGGCAGTTTGAAACTCGGTAGTGAGTGTTTGTGCTGACGTTGTTTCTAGAGGCAGTTTGAAACTCGGTAGTGAGTGTTTGTGCTGACGTTGTTTCTAGAGGCAGTTTGAAACTCGGTAGTGAGTGTTTGTGCTGACGTTGTTTCTAGAGGCAGTTTGAAACTCGGTAGTGAGTGTTTGTGCTGACGTTGTTTCTAGAGGCAGTTTGTGGTGCTGAAATAGCCGAATCCACTACAGTTTTTCTGAATTGCTAAAACACAATTTCTGAAATCTTGCTCCATTTCCTCAAAACATTAAACACTACACCTCATATTCAAACACTATTTACATAACCTCTGACTCCTCTCACAAAATGAAACATTCGCCTCAAAACAGTTTTATCTGTGTTCAAAAATCAAGCACTGCTCTGAAATCATAAACAAAGTGATCAAAATGATATACACTCTCAAGCAGTCAGTAAACAATACACAGAAAAATAGAAACATGATTGGACAGCGGGCCATTGTTGAAGTCCCTGGTCAACGAGGTGGCAATGTCACAATCTGTGCTGCTATCAGCAACCATGGTGTTCTACATCACCATGTTACACTCGGGCCATATAACACCCAGCACCTTCTACGATTTATTGCCAATCTAAGAGATATTTTATTTGAGCAGCAGGGTCAAGAGCTAAATGAGAATCCCATTCCCAGCTACAGTATGTGATAGTGTTGGACAATGTCAGTTTCGGCCTCTCCTTCTCCTCTAGTAACGATGTTCTTCGTCCTCCTCTGACGAGGAGTTTGAAATGTCGGACTAATGCGCAGCGGGGTAAGTGTTCATGATGCTTATTGACTGAACACTGAAAATACAAAATAACAACGTGAAATAAACAAAAACCGAAAAAGTCCTGAAAGGTGCAGAAAACAGGAGACAGAAAATAATCACCCACAAAACACAGGTATGATTCTCAATGAGAGACAACGTACGACACCTGCCTCTGATTGAGATACCATACCAGGCCAAACACATAAACACAAGATAGAAAACAGAACATAGACTACCCACCCCAACTCATGCCCTGACCAAACTAAAACAAAGGCATAACAAAGGAACTAAGGTCAGAACGTGACACCTCTTTGTAAGATTGAAGCCTGCTTCATCGACAAAGATGAACTCATGGGGTCTGTCCAAGGATTCCAAGTCAAATATTGTCTGTGTAGAAATACAATATACTGTATGTAGGATTTTGTAAGTCGTACAGAGACAGTGCTGTACTGTAGAGTACTATTACGCTTCTGATTCACATACATTGTATGTACTGAAGAGTAATGTCATTCACATAGTATGTGTTAGTACTGTAGACAATCTGGATTACAGTAAATGTTTCTGAATCTACACTTACTTGCACATACTGAGCCCGCAGTTCTTTCGCCCTTGGTGAGTTGCGCTCAAAAGGTACTCTGTATACTTGTTTCATTCGCATCCTGTTACGATGGAGGACACGGTCAATTGTGTAAATGCTCACACTGTCGATTCCCTGGAAGTATGTGTTGTCTTGTATCACTCGTTCCTGGATTTCTCTGAGTCGTATTGCATTATCTTGAAGGACCAGGCCAACTATAACGGCCTCTTGCTCCCGAGTGAATATAGCTGTCCTTCCACCTGCATGTGGCAGCCTTGCAATTCTACAAAAGTAGTTCTGCAGTTACAAAACATATTCATGCAGTACAATACATACAGTGATTAACTTTACAAATGTCTATTGAAACAGCTGCATTTAGTGTAGTACAGTACATTTGCAATTACAAAAATACAGTAGTATCCTGTACCTGTTCTCTTCTCTGAATGTCCTTACTATGGTGGACACAGAAAATCAGCTCAAATTGGGTTGCACTCGAAGTCCTGCTTCCCTCATTGTCAGTCCATGGACAAGAACATGCTCTAGAACTGTTGCTCGAATTTCATCAGATATTTCCACTCTTTGTCTTCCTCTTCGTCTTCCTCTTCGTCTTTCTTGCCCTCCTCCTCCTCTTCCTCCTCGTCGCCCACCTCTCATACGCACTCGTCCTCGTCCTCTCACATTCTCAGACTTTCTCCTTCCCACCTTCAACAACCTGTTTGCTCTCTGAACTGGCTTATATTGGTTGTGTCGCCTCATTTGAAACAGGTTAAATCAATTTTGAGTGGTTGTGTTCAATCAATGACATGGGTTCTCTATTTGTATTTGATTGTTGCCACTTGTGTTTACCAGTATGGATGACATGTGCATTAGAGTGCAGAATGTGTTTTGAGAAGGAGAATGTGTGAGAGTTTTGCTGAAAAGTCTAAGTGAGATCTGCAAATTGTGTTTTACCATGTGAAATGGTTTAAGGTATTGACAACAGACTGCATAATTAGCTAAATGAGTCCAGGCAACTGAGAACTTTGTTCATCCAAAGAGATGGAGAAAGTGAGTGAGAGAGTGAGAGAGAGAGAGAGAGAGAGAGAGAGAGAGAGAGAGAGAGAGAGAGAGAGAGAGAGAGAGAGAGAGAGAGAGAGAGAGAGAGAGAGAGAGAGAGAGAGAGAGAGAGAGAGAGAGAGAGAGAGAGAGAGATGGAAAGAGAAAGAGAGAGAGAGAGAAAGGGAAAGAGAGAGAGAGAGAGAGAGAGAGAGAGAGAGAGAGAGAGAGAGAGAGAGAGAGAGAGAGGAGCGGAGCAAGCGAATGAGAGAGTGTGTGTGTGTGCTGCTGCAGTAACCTGTTTTTGGCTGCTGCAGATGATCAATCACCCAGTACAGCCTTGAGACACAGGAACTCTCCCCCTCCCTCTCTCTGTCTGTCACTCTCTGTCTGTCACTCTCTCTACCTCTCTCTCTCTCTACCTCTCTCTCTCTCTCTCTCTCTCTCTCTCTCTCTCTCTCTCTCTCTCTTTGTGTCTATTTCTCTCTATCTCAACTTTTTCTCTGTCTCTCTGTGTCTATCTCTTTCTCTCATTCTCTCTTTCTCTCTTTTTGTCTCTCTCTCTTTCATTCATTTTTCTCACACTCATACACTCATACACTCATACACACACACACACACACACACACACACACACACACACACACACACACACACACACACACACACACACACACACACACACACACACACACACACACACACACACACACACACACACACACACACACACACACACACACACACACACACACACACACACTTCGCACTTATACACAGATGTCACACACACATACACTGCTCCCAGCTGTGGTCTCTATGGTTAGCTCCTTTTGAATGGCGATTTTTCTTTTAGAAGTGTAGCTCTTTGAAGATGAAAAGCTACTGCCCTTTCTACCCACCTCTGCCCTGACACTTTGATACTACAATGACCAAGGGATGCATACATGCACATACAATACACATTTACACTTCAAACACATGCTCACTTTTCCTTCACACACCTATAAACCGTCTTCTTCTCAGCATATATACTGAGGCACATTGCCAAACAACACACTTAATACACATGCAGTTTATGACTGTACAGGAAGGAAGGAAGGAAGGAAGGAAGGAAGGAAGGAAGGAAGGAAGGAAGGAAGGAAGGAAGGAAGGAAGGAAGGAAGGAAGGAAGGAAGGAAGGAAGGAAGAAAGAAAGAAAGAAAGAAAGAAAGAAAGAAAGAAAGAAAGAAAGAAAGAAAGAAAGAAAGAAAGAAAGAAAGAAAGAAAGATGGAGGGAATATGATAAGCTCATATATTTTCTCATCCCCATAAGAATTGTGTGTATCTGGTCCTAGATCTGTGGATAAGGCCATGTAACTGTGGTCTATGGTAGTGGCCGTGTCTGAATACTTGTACTTGAGTAGAATAGAACGTTTTATATGTGAATTTTCTGAACTGTAGTATGCTTTAAATGCCAGGATATAATACTGATTTAGGCTTTTCATCTAGTAGAATTGGATGCACACCACTGAGGAAGAGATCTTTCCAGACCTAGTGTGATTGACAACAGCTGATAATTACGTAAGATGCCTTGGTGTACAAACTGAATGAATCAACGTAATTGAGCATTCAATGACACATTCTAAGGATGGATGACCAAGTACGTTGATATTTGTTGCTCACTGCATTTGTTTTTACTAAACAGTACGTTCTAAATTGTATGTAGCATGATATGTACGCAGCATGTAGGTTGTGTATGCAAGTTAGATTTTGGACACGGCCATTGAGTTCTATCCGTAGTAGGACAGTGAGGAGCTGTCCATTGTAGAACAGTTTGGAGAACAGCGAGGAGCTGCCCATTGTAGAACAGTGTGGAGAACAGTGAGGAGCTGTCCATTGTAGAACAGTGTGGAGAACAGTGAGGAGCTGTCCATTGTAGAACAGTTTGTAGAACAGTGAGGAGCTGTCCATTGTAGAACAGTGAGGAGCTGTCCATTGTAGAACAGTGTGGAGAACAGTGAGGAGCTGTCCATTGTAGAACAGCGAGCAGCTGTCCATTGTAGAACAGCGAGGAGCTGTCCATTGAAGAACAGAGTGGAGAACAGTGAGGAGCTGTCCATTGTAGAACAGTGTGGAGAACAGTGAGGAGCTGTCCATTGTAGAACAGTGAGGAGCTGTCCATTGAAGAACAGAGTGGAGAACAGTGAGGAGCTGTCCATTGTAGAACAGTGTGGAGAACTGTGAGGAGCTGTCCATTGTAGAACAGTGTGGAGAACTGTGAGGAGCTGCCCATTGTAGAACAGTGTGGAGAACAGTGAGGAGCTGTCCATTGTAGAACAGTGTGGAGAACTGTGAGGAGCTGTCCATTGTAGAACAGTGTGGAGAACAGTGAGGAGCTGTCCATTGTAGAACAGTGTGGAGCTGTCCATTGTAGAACAGTGTGGAGAACTGTGAGGAGCTGTCCATTGTAGAACATTGTGGAGAACTGTGAGGAGCTGCCCATTGTAGAACGGTGTGGAGAACTGTGAGGAGCTGTCCATTGTAGATCAGTGTGGAGTACAGAGAGGAGCTGTCCATTGTAGAACAGTGTGGAGCTGTCCATTGTAGAACAGTGAGGAGCTGTCCATTGTAGAACAGTGTGGAGAACTGTGACAGTGTGTCCATTGTAGCTGGAGCTGTCCATTGTAGAACAGTGTGGAGAACAGTGAGGGGCTGTCCATTGTAGAACAGTGAGGAGCTGTCCATTGTAGAACAGTGTGGAGAACTGTGAGGAGCTGCCCATTGTAGAACAGTGTGGAGAACAGTGAGGAGCTGTCCATTGTAGAACAGTGTGGAGAACTGTGAGGAGCTGTCCATTGTAGAACAGTGTGGAGTACAGAGAGGAGCTGTCCATTGTAGAACAGTGTGGAGCTGTCCATTGTAGAACAGTGAGGAGCTGTCCATTGTAGAACAATGTGGAGAACAGTGAGGAGCTGCCCATTGTAGAACGGTGTGGAGAACTGTGAGGAGCTGTCCATTGTAGATCAGTGTGGAGTACAGAGAGGAGCTGTCCATTGTAGAACAGTGTGGAGCTGTCCATTGTAGAACAGTGAGGAGCTGTCCATTGTAGAACAGTGTGGAGAACTGTGACGAGCTGTCCATTGTAGAACAGTGTGGAGAACAGTGAGGGGCTGTCCATTGTAGAACAGTGAGGAGCTGTCCATTGTAGAACAGTGTGGAGAACTGTGAGGAGCTGTCCATTGTAGAACAGTGTGGAGAACTGTGAGGAGCTGCCCATTGTAGAACAGTGTGGAGAACAGTGAGGAGCTGTCCATTGTAGAACAGTGTGGAGAACTGTGAGGAGCTGTCCATTGTAGAACAGTGTGGAGAACTGTGAGGAGCTGTCCATTGTAGAACAGTGTGGAGTACAGAGAGGAGCTGTCCATTGTAGAACAGTGTGGAGCTGTCCATTGTAGAACAGTGAGGAGCTGTCCATTGTAGAACAGTGTGGAGAACAGTGAGGAGCTGTCCATTGTAGAACAGTGTGGAGAACTGTGAGGAGCTGTCCATTGTAGAACAGTGTGGAGAACAGTGAGGAGCTGTCCATTGTAGAACAGTGTGGAGCTGTCCATTGTAGAACAGTGTGGAGAACTGTGAGGAGCTGCCCATTGTAGAAAAGTGTGGAGAACAGTGAGGAGCTGTCCATTGTAGAACAGTGTGGAGAACTGTGAGGAGCTGTCCATTGTAGAACAGTGTGGAGAACAGTGAGGGGCTGTCCATTGTAGAACAGTGAGTAGCTGTCCATTGTAGAACATGAGGAGAACAGTGGGGAGCTGTCCATTGTAGAACAGTGTGGAGAACAGTGAGGAGCTGTCCATTGTAGAACAGTGTGGAGAACAGTGAGGAGCTGTCCATTGTAGAACAGTGTGGAGAACTGTGAGGAGCTGTCCATTGTAGAACAGTGTGGAGAACAGTGAGGAGCTGTCCATTGTAGAACAGTTTGTAGAACAGTGAGGGGCTGTCCATTGTAGAACAGGGTGGAGAACAGTGAGGAGCTGTCCATTGTAGAACAGTTTGGAGAACAGTGAGGGGCTGTCCATTGTAGAACAGGGTGGAGAACAGTGAGGAGCTGTCCATTGTAGAACAGTTTGGAGAACAGTGAGGGGCTGTCCATTGTAGAACAGGGTGGAGAACAGTGAGGGGCTTTCCATTGTAAAACAGTGTTGAGAACTGTGTGGAGCTGTCCATTGTAGAAGAGTGAGGAGCTGTCCATTGTAGAACAGTGAGGAGCTGTCCATTGTAGAACAGTGTGTAAAACAGTGAGGAGATGTCCATTGTAGAACGGTGTGGAGAACAGTGAGGAGCTGTCCATTGTAGAATACTTTGGAGAACAGTGAGGAGCTGTCCATTGTAGAACAGTTTGGAGAACAGTGAGGAGCTGTCCATTGTAGAACAGTGTGGAGAACAGTGAGGAGCTGTCCATTGTAGAACAGTTTGGAGAACAGTGAGGGGCTGTCCATTGTAGAACAGGGTGGAGAACAGTGAGGGGCTTTCCATTGTAGAACAGTGTTGAGAACTGTGAGGAGCTGTCCATTGAAGAACAGTGTGGAGAACAGTGAGGAGCTGTCCATTGTAGAACAGTGTGGAGAACTGTGAGG
Organism: Oncorhynchus gorbuscha; assembly: GCF_021184085.1. Classification (NCBI taxonomy): domain Eukaryota; kingdom Metazoa; phylum Chordata; class Actinopteri; order Salmoniformes; family Salmonidae; genus Oncorhynchus; species Oncorhynchus gorbuscha. The sequence continues at coordinate 44,127,458 of NC_060198.1, read as the reverse complement.
AGCTGTCCATTGTAGAACAGTGTGGAGCTGTCCATTGTAGAACAGTGTTGAGAACTGTGAGGAGCTGTCCATTGAAGAACAGTGTGGAGAACAGTGAGGAGCTGTCCATTGTAGAACAGTGTGGAGAACTGTGAGGAGCTGTCCATTGTAGAACAGTGAGGAGCTGTCCATTGTAGAACAGTGTGGAGAACAGTGAGGAGCTGTCCATTGTAGAACAGTTTGGAGAACAGTGAGGAGCTGTCCATTGTAGAACACTTTGGAGAACAGTGAGGAGCTGTCCATTGTAGAACAGTGTGGAGAACAGTGAGGAGCTGTCCATTGTAGAACAGTTTGGAGAACAGTGAGGGGCTGTCCATTGTAGAACAGGGTGGAGAACAGTGAGGAGCTTTCCATTGTAGAACAGTGTTGAGAACTGTGAGGAGCTGTCCATTGAAGAACAGTGTGGAGAACAGTGAGGAGCTGTCCATTGTAGAACAGTGTGGAGAACAGTGAGGAGCTGTCCATTGTAAAACAGTTTGTAGAACAGTGAGGGGCGGTCCATTGTAGAACAGGGTGGAGAACAGTGAGGAGCTGTCCATTGTAGAACAGTGTGGAGAACAGTGAGGAGCTGTCCATTGTAGAATATTGTGGAGAACAGTTTGGAGAACAGTGTGGAGCTGTCCATTGTAGAACAGTTTGGAGAACAGTGTGGAGCTGTCCATTGTAGAACAGTTTGGAGAACAGTGTGGAGCTGTCCATTGTAGAACAGTTTGGAGAACAGTGTGGAGCTGTCCATTGTAGAACAGTTTGTAGAACAGTGAGGGGCGGTCCATTGTAGAACAGGGTGGAGAACAGTGAGGAGCTGTCCATTGTAGAACAGTGTGGAGAACAGTGAGGAGCTGTCCATTGTAGAATATTGTGGAGAACAGTTTGGAGAACAGTGTGGAGCTGTCCATTGTAGAACAGTTTGGAGAACAGTGTGGAGCTGTCCATTGTAGAACAGTTTGGAGAACAGTGTGGAGCTGTCCATTGTAGAACAGTTTGGAGAACAGTGTGGAGCTGTCCATTGTAGAACAGTTTGGAGAACAGTGAGGAGCTGTCCATTGTAGAACAGTGAGGAGCTGTCCATTGTAGAACATTGAGGAGAACAGTGAGGAGCTGTCCATTGTAGAATAGTGTGGAGAACAGTGAGGAGCTGTCCATTGTAGAACAGTGTGGAGAACTGTGAGGAGCTGTCCATTGTTAAAAGAGTGTGGAGAACAGTGAGGAGCTGTCCATTGTAGAAAGAGTGTGGAGAACAGTGAGGAGCTGTCCATTGTAGAACAGTGTGGAGAACAGTCAGGAGCTGTCCATTGTAGAAAGAGTGTGGAGAACAGTGAGGAGCTGTCCATTGTAGAAAGAGTGTGGAGAACAGTGAGGAGCTGTCCATTGTAGAACAGTCTGGAGAACAGTGAGGAGCTGTCCATTGTAGAACAGTGTGGAGAACTGTGAGGAGCTGCCCACGGTAGAACAGTGTGGAGAACAGTGAGGAGCTGTCCATTATAGAACAGTGTGGAGAACTGTGAGGAGCTGCCCACGGTAGAACAGTGTGGAGAACATTGAAGAGCTCTTTTGTTTAAAAAAGGGTCATTGTCTCAGGTAAAGTCTTGCCTGGGTTGAACCTCTCTCTAAATTATATTTTAATGGCTCACGCCTTGGTTCCAGATTGTCAAACTCAAGATTAGCTGGCCACTCTTTCCTCATACTGTGTGTGCGAAATTGTGCCTCTACAAGCCAGATTCTTGCGACGTTTACTTCTCAGACAGACTTGCTTAAAGCCTTGACGTTATGCTAACCTCTGACCTGTTGCGTGTATCTGTCAGATGATGTGACATACAGTATAAGAAAGATCAGGAAACCATTTTTATTTGAGCCTATCATATTCCCTGGAGTGGTTGAACAATGAGTTTTAATGACTCCAACCTAGTGTATGTAAACTTCCGACTTCAACTGTATGTATGTGTGTGTGTGTATATGGGAGGGAGTGTGTGTGTGTGTGTGTATATGAGAGGGAGTGTGTGTGTGTGTATATGGGAGGGAGTGTGTGTGTGTGTATATGGGAGGGAGTGTGTGTGTGTGTGTATATGGGAGGGAGTGTGTGTGTGTGTGTATATGGGAGGGAGTGTGTGTGTGTGTGTATATGGGAGGGAGTGTGTGTGTGTGTGTATATGGGAGGGAGTGTGTGTGTGTGTGTATATGGGAGGGAGTGTGTGTGTGTATATGGGAGGGAGTGTGTGTGTGTGTGTGTGTATATGGGAGGGAGTGTGTGTGTGTGTGTGTGTATATGGGAGGGAGTGTGTGTGTGTGTATATGGGAGGGAGTGTGTGTGTGTGTGTATATGGGAGGGAGTGTGTGTGTGTGTATATGGGAGGGAGTGTGTTTGTGTGTATATGGGAGGGAGTGTGTGTGTGTGCGTGTGCGTGCTTTCATGCGTGTGTGTTCATCAGGGTCGAAACTGAGGATTTTCATAGGTAGCTAGTTCGTGTGACCTAAATACTAGTGTGCATTCGTGCATATAAATGTATGTGCACTCAAATGGTTCCAAGCTGAAAGTGTATGTACGCGCAGCTTATAAATGTGTGCGTGTGTGTGCATGCTTGTGGGGGTGTGTGTGCTTTGGGTGTATGTGCTAGCTTGTATGTGTATTATTTACATGCATGTGCGTGTTTCACTATACAACTGAGGATATTAAAAGAAAAGAAAAACATATCAATCAAGCTCCCCTTGGCCCGGTTACCACGGTGATGCAAAGATTCTAGCAAGGAGCCATGGTCCCTATTGCCATGGAAACAGTTATGAATGAGAAGGGCCCCAGTAACCGTGGAAACGGTGTGAATGAGCCTTGTTGCTTTGATGATAAATGCTGTAAAGGTGGACAGACCTCATGGGGTTGAGGAGCTGTTGGTGCAAGACTGCCATCTTCATCTTCTTCTTCATCATCATCATCATCATCATTGTCTTCTTCTTGCACACACATGCACACACACACATATACACTCTTGACAGTTTCCTGTGAGGCAGATTGGTAACTCCCAGTAGATGTCTCTCCTGTCAGCACTGTTAATACTATCCCCTACATACACACGCGCAGACACACGCACACACACACACACACACACACACACACACACACACACACACACACACACACACACACACACACACACACACACACACACACACACACACACACACACACACACACACACACACACACACACACACACACACCTTTTCTCCCTCCACAAACACCTGCTTTGTCAGTGTGAATCCCTCACTTTAACCCCAATATCCCACCTTGTCTTCAGCGCAGGACCTTCCAGGCTGTCAAACCAGCACCTCGTCCTTCCTTCCCTGTCTCCTTCCCTCATTTTCACTTCCCTTTACCTCCTCTTCTGGTAGGACAGTCTCTGTTTCCCGGCTGTCATCAGGGCTAGTGATTTCTAACTCCTATAGCATCCCTCTACGTATCTAGCACAGGAAGATAGCTTAGTTGCCCCTGAGGGGATAATATAGTTATATAGAATTGAAATCTCATAGCAAGTACTTGCCTTTTAGCACAGATAGTAACTCCCATAGTATTTACCTGTGTTTCTAGCACAGATAGCTACAGTGCCTTACGAAAGTATTCGGCCCCCTTGAACTTTGTGACCTTTTGCCACATTTCAGGTTTCAAACATAAAGATATAAAACTGTATTTTTTTGTGAAGAATCAACAACAAGTGGGACACAATCATGAAGTGGAACGACATTTATTGGATGTTTCAAACTTTTTTAACAAATCAAAAACTGAAAAATTGGGCGTGCAAAATTATTCAGCCCCTTTACTTTCAGTGCAGCTGTCACACCTTGGTCATTGTATCTTGTGTTTTTGTTATATATTTGGGTAGGCCAGGGTGTGACATGGGTTTATATGTTGTATTTCGTATTGGGGTTTGTATCAATTGGGATTGTGTATGATTAGGGGTGTGTCTAGTTAGGCTTGGCTGCCTGAGGCGATTCCCAATTGGAGTCAGGTGATTCTCGTTGTCTCGGATTGGGAATCGTATTTAGGTAGCCTGAGTGCGCGTTGTATTTTGTGGGTGATTGTACCTGTCTCTGTGTTAGTCACCAGATAGGCTGTAATTAGTTCATGTTCCGTTTGTTGTTTTCTTTTACAGTTATTTCATGTACCGCATTTATCTTCATTAAAGTCATGAGTAACCTACACGCTGCATTTCGGTCTGACTCTCTTCATTTAACAGAAGAACTACGTTACAGCAGCAAACTCTCTCCAGAAGTTCAGTGAGGATCTCTGAATGATCCAATGTTGACATAAATGACTAACGATGATAAATACAATCCACCTGTGTGTAATCAAGTCTCCGTATAAATGCACCTGCACTGTGATAGTCTCAGAGGTTTGTTAAAAGCGCAGAGAGCATCATGAAGAACAAGGAACACACCAGGCAGGTCCGAGATACTGTTGTGAAAAAGTTTAAAGCCGGATTTGGATACAAAAAGATTTCCCAAGCTTTAAACATCCCAAGGAGCACTGTGCAAGCGATAATATTGAAATGGAAGGAGTATCAGACCACTGCAAATCTACCAAGACCTGGCCGTCCCTCTAAACTTTCAGCTCATACAAGGAGAAGACTGATCAGAGATGCAGCCAAGAGGCCCATGATCACTCTGGACACACGTTGGTGTGTCTCCCAGGTGGACTGCAGAGATCTACAGCTTAGGTGGGAGACTCTGTCCATAGGACAACAATCAGTCGTATATTGCACAAATCTGGCCTTTATGGAAGAGTGGCAAGAAGAAAGCCATGTCTTAAAGATATCCATAAAAAGTGTCGTTTAAAGTTTGCCACAAGCCACCTGGGAGACACACCAAACATGTGGAAGAAGGTGCTCTGGTCAGATGAAACCAAAATTGAACTTTTTGGCAACAATGCAACACGTTATGTTTGGCGTAAAAGCAACACAGCTTATCACCCTGAAAACACCATCCCCACTGTCAAACATGGTGGTGGCAGCATCATGGTTTGGGCCTGCTTTTCTTCAGCAGGGACAGGGAAGATGGTTAAAATTGATGGGAAGATGGATGGAGCCAAATACAGGACCATTCTGGAAGAAAACCTGATGGAGTCTGCAAAAGACCTCAGACTGGGACGGAGATTTGTCTTCCAACAAGACAATGATCCAAAACATAAAGCAAAATCTACAATGGAATGGTTCAAAAATAAACATATCCAGGTGTTAGAATGGCCAAGTCAAAGTCCAGACCTGAATCCAATCGAGAATCTGTGGAAAGAACTGAAAACTGCTGTTCACAAATGCTCTCCATTCAACCTCACTGAGCTCGAGCTGTTTTGCAAGGAGGAATGGGAAAAATGTTCAGTCTCTTGATGTGCAAAACTGATAGAGACATACCCAAAGCGACTTACAGCTGTAATCGCAGCAAAAGGTGGCGCTACAAAGTATTAACTTAAGGGGGCTGAATAATTTTGCAATATCCAATAAATGTAGTTCCACTTCATGATTGTGGCCCACTTGTTGTTGATTCTTCACCAAAAAATACAGTTGTATATCTTTATGTTTGAAGCCTGAAATGTGGCAAAAGGTCGCAAAGTTCAAGGGGGCCGAATACTTTCGCAAGGCACTGTAACTCCCATAGGATTTACCTGTGTTTCTAGCACAGATAGCTAACTCCCATAGTATTTACCTGTGTTTCTAGCACAGATAGCTAACTCCCATAGTATTTACCTGTGTTTCTAGCACATATAGCTAACCCCCATAGGATTTACCTGTATTCCTAGCACAGATAGCTAACTCCCATAGGATTTACCTGTATTCCTAGCACAGATAGCTAACTCCCATAGGATTTACCTGTATTCCTAGCACAGATAGCTAACTCCCATAGGATTTACCTGTGTTCATAGCACAGATAGATAACTTCCATAGTATTTACCTGTATTCCTAGTACAGATAGCTAACTCCCATAGTATTTACCTGTATTCCTAGCACAGATAGCTAACTCCCATAGTATTTACCTGTATTCCTAGCACAGATAGCTAACTTTAGAATGTATTTTATATTATTTAACCTTAATTTACCTAGGCAAGTCAGTTAAGAACAAATTCGTATTTACAATGACGGCCTACCCCGGCCAAACCTTAACCCGGACGACGCTGGGCCAATTGTGCACCGCCCTATGGGACTCCCAATCACGGCCGGTTGTGATACAGCCTGGAATCAAACCAGGGTCTGTAGTGATGCCTCTAGCACTGAGATGCAGTGCCTTAGACCGCTGCGCCACTCAGGAGCAGATAGCTAACTCCCATAGGATTTACCTGCATTCCTAGCACAGATAGCTAACTCCAATAGGATTTAGCTGCGTTCCCAGCGCAGATAGCTAACTCCCATAGGATTTACCTGCGTTCCTAGTGCAGATAGCTAACTCCAATAGGATTTACCTGCGTTCCTAGTGCAGATAGCTAACTCCAATAGGATTTACCTGTGTTCCTAGCGCAGATAGCTAACTCCAATAGGATTTAGCTGCGTTCCCAGCGCAGATAGCTAACTCCCATAGGATTTACCTGCGTTCCTAGTGCAGATAGCTAACTCCAATAGGATTTATCTGCGTTCCTAGCGCAGATAGCTAACTCCCATAGGATTTACCTGCATTCCTAGCGCAGATAGCTAACTCCCATAGGATTTATCTGCGTTCCCAGCGCAGATAGCTAACTCCAGAACATAGTCAGTCACACCAGCCTCTCTGGTGAAGCTATTAAGCTAAAAGTGTGTGGTAGTCGTCAAGCACAGAGCTTCCTAAACTGGGCTCTGTGGACTCACTGTTGTTCCTCAACCAGATACCCCACCAGGCCTCGGTGGGAAGGCTTTCAATGATTTGTCATTCAGATTGTATTACACTGACACATCATCATTCCCTAGTGTTTAGGTGTGCTGCCAGACTAACGGTGGGCCCCTGAGACTCTCCTGTGCTGTAGTGGTCCATGTGGAGGGGAGAGACACCTATTGAGTAGTGATGTGCAGTTTGCGAATTATTCATTATTTTTGAATGACCCTTTTTAATGCCTCTAAAGTCATGTTTCAGTTTTCTGAGGGACTTGTTTGTTTTAGTTGTTTGAGTCCTACAGCAGGATTGATGCACCCAGCTCAGGTGCTCCAGAGACAATCAGCTGATCATGCTGCAGGCATTGTTTCAAACTATATTAAAATATATTACATGGTGCAAGAATTAATGCAATTGATTGATTATTGAATGTTATGATGGACCCAGCTTCGTAGAACCAAAACTACAAAGCTGCTTAAAACAAACTCGAGAATGAATCATTTGGGGACTTGCAGTTCGCGAACGACATTGTGCATATCACGGCAGTCAAGCAATGCATTCCACCAAGAGTCGAATGCACTGGTGCAACAGGATCAGCCAGTTAAATTGTGCCATGCAGCTCTTAGCAGAAGGACTATTGGAAAACGTTGATGATTCCCAGTCAGTCAGAGAGATAACTGGAAGTCGGACAACGTGAAAGAACATCCTCTCCTTCACACACAAACACTCCTCCTCACCAACACACACACTCCTTCACAGAAACACACACACACACACACACACTTATCTTTCTGTCCCTCTCAATTTTTCCTACACAATGTGTGTGTGTTTTGTGTGTGGGTGTGTGTGTGTGCATGTTTGTGTGTGTGCATGTGTCTGTGCATGCGTGCATACATGTTTGTGTGTGTGTGTGTATAGTGAGGTACAGATAGAGTCCTGATGAGTTGGCAGTGGCCATGGCTCTCAGACAGAGTTTATAAATAGGAGGAATAAAGATGGCTAACAAATGAGCCAGTCAACAACCCTGAATAATACAGCCTGTGCTATCTCTCTCTCTCTCTCTCTCTCTCTCTCTCTCTCTCTCTCTCTCTCTCTCTCTCTCTCTCTCTCTCTGTCTCTCTCTCTCTCTCTCTCTCTCTCTCTCTCTCTCTCTCTCTCTCTCTCTCCTCTCTCTCTCTGTCTGTCTCTCTCTCTCTCTCTCCCTCTCTCTCTCTGTCTGTCTCTCTCTCTCTCTCTCCCTCTCTCTCTCTCTCTCTCTCTCTGCCTCTCTCTCTCTCTTTCTCTCTCTCTCTCTGTCTCTCTCTCTCTCTGTCTCTCTCTCTCTCTCTCTCTCTCTCTCTCTCTCTCTGTCTCTCTGTCTCTCTCTCTCTAAAATAAATAAATATAAATAAATTAAATGCAAATTAATTACTTAAAAATCATACAATGTGACTTTCCGTCTCTCACAGTTCAAGTGTACCTATGATAAAAATTACAGACCTCTACATGCTTTGTAAGTAGGAAAACTCGCAAAATTGGCAGTGTATCAAATACTTGTTCTCTGGAAAATAAATAAACATAAGTATAGGTTGCATTTACAATGCTGTTTGTTCATCACTGGTTGCCCTTTTCTCGTGGCAACAGTTCACAAATCTTGCTTCTGTGATTGCACACTGTGGCATTTCACCCAATAGATATGGGGGTTTCTTAAAATTGGATTTGTTTTCAAGTTCTTTATAGGGCTGTTTAATGTGATGGAAATATGTGCCTCTAATATGTTCATACATGTGATAGGAGGTTAGTTTCCACCATATTTTGTGGGCAGTGTGCACATAGGCTGTCTTCTCTTGAGTGCCAGGTCAGTCTTCAGCTGCATTTCTCAATAGCAAGGCTATGCTTACTGTGTCTGTACATAGATTTCCTTAATTTTGGGTCAGTGTGTGCTCTCTGTTTAGGGCCAAATATCATTCTAGTTTGCTCTGTTTTTCTGTAAATTCTTTCCATTGTGTCAAGTAATTATCTTTTTATTTTCTCATAATTTGGTTGCTCTTTCTCTTTCTCTCTTTCTCTTTCTCTCTCTCTCTCTATTGAATTCCCTGTCCCATCTCTTGATTGACTCGTGGCTCATTCATGCGTTCATATTATTGACTTACTCATTCACTCGCTGAAAGTCCTCTTCTTATCCAAGTGATTAGTGTAAATGATTAATAGACGATGTCACTAAAACCCCCAGCAACTGACACACATTGATTGGCTGATTCTACAAATGTTCCTAAAAAATATTCAAATACTATAATTATTCCTTCTCTTTATTTTCCCTCTTCCCTCTGTCTCCCTCTCTCCCTCTCTCCACCTCCTCTCTCTCTCTCCTCCATCTCTCTGTAGGATTCTGTCTACAGTGGGATCGGACTTCGATTTGCGGACTCTGAGAGCGGTCCGTGTGCTGAGACCCCTCAAACTGGTGTCTGGGATACCCAGTAAGTCTTGGGACATATGGGGGTGTGGGACGGAGAGAACGACTATCTACACCCCTAATAGTCTTATTTCATCTGATACCATAAGAGGAGGGGAGGGGGAGGACAGTTCTGATTAAGTTACATCATTGTTATAGGGATTTTGGGATGTAGGTCAGAGTTTTTTAAGACTGTCTGTTGTTTCTGTTCTTAAACAATGTGCTCTGTCTCCCCCAGGCCTCCAGGTGGTCCTCAAGTCCATCATGAAGGCTATGATTCCACTGCTGCAGATCGGCCTGTTGCTATTCTTCGCCATCCTCATGTTCGCTATCATCGGCCTGGAGTTCTACATGGGCAAATTCCATACTACCTGCTTCGACATTCACACAGGTAAATCGGTCAGTCGGTGGATTGGTCGGTCAGTTGGTCGGTCAGCCAGTAGGTCGGTGAGTCGGTTGTTTGGATGGTCAGACAGTGAGTCAGTTAGTCAGTCAGTCAGCATGCCAGTCAGTCTGCTAGTCAGTCTGCCAGTCAGAGAGTCAATCAGTTAGTCAGTCAGTATGACAGTCAGCCAATATGTCAGTCAGTCAGTCTGCCAGTCAGTCACCCAGTCAGTATGTACCAGTCAGCATACCAGTCAGGCAGTCTGCCAGTCAGTCACCCAGTCAGTATGTACCAGTCAGCATACCAGTCAGGCAGTATGCCAGTCAGGCAGTCTGCCAGTCAGTCACCCAGTCAGTATGTGCCAGTCAGCATACCAGTCAGGTAGTCTGCCAGTCAGTCACCCAGTCAGTATGTACCAGTCAGGCAGTATGCCAGTCAGGCAGTCTGCCAGTCAGTCACCCAGTCAGTATGTGCCAGTCAGCATACCAGTCAGGCAGTCTGCCAGTCATTCTACCAGTCATTGCCAGTCATTCTACCAGTTAGTCAGTCAGCCAGTCAGTGGCCAGTCAGTCAATCAGTATGCCAGTTAAATCAGTGACAAAATGACTGTCAATTCAAAATGAATCAAAGAAGATCTAGCTCTTAAATAACATGTTGATCCCCAAACTGTCTGTACCCCTGTAGATGAGATTCGTGAGGAAGTTCCGTGTGGGACCGAAGCCCCGTCGAGACTATGTCCAAACGGGACCACGTGTCGAAAGTATTGGCTGGGTCCTAACTACGGCATCACCCAGTTTGACAACATTCTGTTTGCCGTGCTAACAGTCTTCCAATGTATTACCATGGAGGGATGGACTGACCTGCTCTACTATGTGAGTTACGGTACTTCACATCACAGTGGTTCTGTATTAGAGGTATTATGGTATTTCATTTATGGTTAAAGAGCTGGACTATTATGTGAGTTACTGTAGAGTTGGGTTAGGGTTTAAGATCGGGTTTGGTTTTGGGTTTGGGTTTGGGTTTAAGATCAGGAGTTTGGGTTTGGTTTTAGGTTTAGGTTTGGCTTGAGATCGGGTTTGGTTTTCTGTTTGTGCTTGGGATTGGATTTAAGATTGGTTTGGGGTTTGAGATCAGGTTCAGGTTTAGTCTTCGGTTTGGGTTTGAGATTGGGTTCAGTTTTTGTTTTGGGTTTGGGTTTGGGTTAGAATTCAAATCAAATCAAATGTATTTATATAGCCCTTCGTACATCAGCGGATATCTCAAAGTGCTGTACAGAAACCCAGCCTAAAACCCCAAACAGCAAGCAATGCAGGTGTAGAAGCACGGTGGCTTGGAAAAACTCCCTAGAAAGGCCAAAACCTAGGAAGAAACCTAGAGAGGAATCAGGCTATGTGGGGTGGCCAGTCCTCTTCTGGCTGTGCCGGGTGGAGATTATAACAGAACATGGCCAAGATGTTCAAATGTTCATAAATGACCAGCATGGTCAAATAATAATAATCACAGGCAGAACAGTTGAAACTGGACGTGGACTGGGGACAGCAAAGAATCATCATGTCAGGTAGTCCTGAGGCATGGTCCTAGGGCTCAGGTCCTCCGAGAGAGAGAAAGAAAGAGAGAGAGAAAGAGAGAATTAGAGAGAGTATACTTAAATTCACACAGGACACAGGATAGGACAGGAGAAGTACTCCAGATATAACAAACTGACCCTAGGCCCCGACACATAAACTACTGCAGCATAAATACTGGAGGCTGAGACAGGAGGGGTCAGGAGACACTGTGGCCCCATCTGATGACACCTCCGGACAGGGCCAAACAGGAAGGATATAACCCCACCCACTTTGCCAAAGCACAGCCCCCACACCACTAGAGGTATATCTTCAACCACCAACTTACCATCCTGAGACAAGGCCAAGTATAGCCCACAAATATCTCCGCCTTGGCACAACCCAAGGGGGGACGCCAACCCAGACAGGAAGATCACATCAGTGAATCAACTCAATCAAGTGACGCACCCCTCCTAGGGACGGTATGAAAGAGCCCTAGTAAGCCAGTGACTCAGCCCTTGTTATAGGGTTAGAGGCAGAGAATCCCAGTGGAAAGAGGGGAACCGGCCAGGCAGAGAAAGCAAGGGCGGTTCGTTGCTCCAGAGCCTTTCCGTTCACCTTCACACTCCTGGGCCAGACTACACTCAATCATATGACCCACTGAAGAGATGAGTCTTCAGTAAAGACTTAAAGGTTGACACCGAGTTTGCGTCTCTGACATGGGTAGGCAGATCATTCAATAAAAATGGAGCTCTATAGGAGAAAGCCCTGCCTCCAGCTGTTTGCTTAGAAATTCTAGGGACAATTAGGAATCTAGAATTGAGGCAGAATAAGCTGATCCTAAATATGTGGGGCAACTACAACCTGGATAATAGATTTTTATGGTATATACTAATACATTACATTGTAAATTTCCACCAATTCATATAATACATGTTTCCCTGCTATACAAATATGCCCATAGCATTTACTCATATGCTGTATTGTGTGCCCATACCTAAGAAACAGTGAATAGGGCCCTGCTGCCAGTGGCAATGGTTGCTATGGTGACAGAGAGGTGGATGAGGGTAGTGGGGGAATGTGAGTGTAGTCCCATCCACAGCAGTCTATATGGGCCCATATTCAATATTCCCCCTTCCCTCTCTTCTCCCTCTTCTCTTTCCCACACATCTCTCTTTCCTCGCTCTCTCTGCTTCCTTAATCTGTCTCTCCATCTCCATTCCTCTTTGCGTCTTCCTACTCCACCCACCTCACCACACCCAATTACTCACTCTCTCTCGCCCCCCTGTCAGCCTCTCCCTTTCTCCCTTCCTCTTCACCCCCTCCCCCTTTCTCCCCCTTCCTCTTCACCCCTTTCTCCCCCTTTCACCCCCTCCCCCTTTTCCTTCCCTTCACCCCCTCCCCCTTTCTCCCTTCCTCTTCACCCCCTCTCTCCCCCTTTTCCCTTCCTCTTCTCTTCACCCCCTCCCCCTTTTCCCTCCCACCCCCTTTCCCCCAACGCTTCCCTTCTTCTCTCTTCTCCATCAGTCTCACTCGGTGGTGGTGCTGCTCTATATTTAACAGGGCTGTGCAGTCAGAGTTATTCTTGCAGCTGCTGAGGAAGAAAGTGCTGAAAGTTTAATGGATAAAAAAGCTGCAGTACATTCAGTACAGCACACAGCAACAGCAGCCACGCCCACAGACAGGAGGGAGGGAGGGAGGGAGGGGGAGGGAGGAGGGAGGGAGGGAGGGAGGGAGGGAGGGAGGGAGGGAGGGAGGGAGGGAGGGAGGGAGGGAGGGCATTACATTCTGTGATGGACTCTGTTTAGGGGGAAAAACAGCAAGATGGGGAGGGATGAGAGAGGGAGAGAAAGGGTGAGGGAAAAATAGAGAGGAAGAGTGTTACATTCCGTGCAGCTGAACTGTTTAAATGGCAGATACTCTGGACAGTATACTGTATAAAACGATGTCCTAATCATCCACGTATTGTGGTGACCCCGTCCCAGTTCATGAAAAGGTTGAAATATGATCTGCTATTTTTTGGCTTTATAAAATCTACATCTCAGTGTAGCCTCTCTAGTCAAACAAGGGAAAGATGAATTACTAGATCAAAAGATGTGTGTGTGTGTGTGTGTGTGTGTGTGTGTGTGTGTGTGTGTGTGTGTGTGTGTGTGTGTGTGTGTGTGTGTGTGTGTGTGTGTGTGTGTGTGTGTGTGTGTGTGTGTGTGTGTGTGTGTGTGTGTGTGTGTGTGTGTGTGTGTGTGTGTGTGTGTGTGTGTGTGTGTGTGTGTGTTTGCAGAGCAATGATGCCTCAGGGAGCGCGTGGAACTGGATGTACTTCATTCCCCTCATCATCATCGGCTCTTTCTTCATGTTGAACCTGGTCCTGGGTGTACTGTCTGGGTAAGTGTGTGCGTGTGTGTGCACGCATGTGTGTGTGTGGGAGAGTGTGTGTGTGGGCGCACGTGTGTGTTTCGCGTGTGTGTGTGTGTGTGTGTGTGTGTGTGTGTGTGTGTGTGTGTGTGTGTGTGTGTGTGTGTGTGTGTGTGTGTGTGTGTGTGTGTGTGTGTGTGTGTGTGTGTGTGTGTGTGTGTGTGTGTGTGTGTGTGTGTATACAATATGTCTGTGTATATGTCATTGTATACATCTATATGTGTGTTTCATTTGATATGTGTGTGTTGATATGTGTGTGTGTCTACCACAGGGAGTTTGCCAAAGAGAGAGAGCGAGTGGAGAACAGGAGTGAGTTTCTAAAGCTGAGGAGACAGCAGCAGATAGAGAGAGAGCTCAATGGATACCTGGAATGGATTTGTAAAGCAGGTACATTATCATCATATAGAACTACAAACAAAACATACATGGAACCCTATGTTACATATTTATGTTATATATGTTATATGTTTATGTTATTTATGTTACATGTGTTACATATTGATATAATATATCTTATATATCTTATATATGTTCTATATTTATTTTATATATTTATGTTATATATGTTATAGATTTATGTTATATATGTTACATAATCATGTTATATATGTTATATACAGTGCCTTGCGAAAGTATTCGGCCCCCTTGAACTTTGCGACCTTTTGCCACATTTCAGGCTTCAAACATAAAGATATAAAACTGTATTTTTTTTGTGAAGAATCAACAACAAGTGGGACACAATCATGAAGTGGAATGACATTTATTGGATATTTCAATCTTTTTTAACAAATCAAAAACTGAAAAATTGGGCGTGCAAAATTATTCAGCCCCCTTAAGTTAATACTTTGTAGCACCACCTTTGCTGCGATTACAGCTGTAAGTCGCTTGGGGTATGTCTCTATCAGTTTTGCACATCGAGAGACTGAAATTTTTTCCCATTCCCCCTTGCAAAACAGCTCGAGCTCAGTGAGGTTGGATGGAGAGCATTTGTGAAGAGCCGTTTTCAGTTCTTTCCACAGATTCTCGATTGGATTCAGGTCTGGACTTTGACTTGGCCATTCTAACACCTGGATATGTTTATTTTTGAACCATTCCATTGTAGATTTTGCTTTATGTTTTGGATCATTGTCTTGTTGGAAGACAAATCTCCGTCACAGTCTCAGGTCTTTTGCAGACTCCATCAGGTTTTCTTCCAGAATGGTCCTGTATTTGGCTCCATCCATCTTCCCATCAATTGTAACCATCTTCCCTGTCCCTGCTGAAGAAAAGCAAGCCCAAACCATGATCCTGCCACCACCATGTTTGACAGTGGGGATGTTGTGTTCAGGGTGATGAGCTGTGTTGCTTTTACGCCAAACATAACGTTTTGCATTGTTGCCAAAAAGTTCAATTTTGGTTTTATCTGACCAGAGCACCTTCTTCAACATGTTTGGTGTGTCTCCCAGGTGGCTTGTGGCAAACTTTAAATGACACTTTTTATGGATATCTTTAAGAAATGGCTTTCTTCTTGCCACTCTTCCATAAAGGCCAGATTTGTGCAATATACGACTGATTGTTGTCCTATGGACAGAGTCTCCCACCTCAGCTGTAGATCTCTGCAGTTCATCCAGAGTGATCATGGGCCTCTTGGCTGCATCTCTGACAAGTCTTCTCCTTGTATGAGCTGAAAGTTTAGAGGGACGGCCAAGTCTTGGTAGATTTGCAGTGGTCTGATACTCCTTCCATTTCAATATTATCGCTTGCACAGTGCTCCTTGGGATGTTTAAAGCTTGGGAAATCTTTTTGTATCCAAATCCGGCTTTAAACTTCTTCACAACAGTATCTCGGACCTGCCTGGTGTGTTCCTTGTTCTTCATGATGCTCTCTGCGCTTTTAACAGACCTCTGAGACTATCACAGTGCAGGTGCATTTATACGGAGACTTGATTACACACAGGTGGATTGTATTTATCATCGTTAGTCATTTAGGTCAACATTGGATCATTCAGAGATCCTCACTGAACTTCTGGAGAGAGTTTGCTGCACTGAAAGTAAAGGGGCTGAATAATTTTGCACGCCCAATTTTTCAGTTTTTGATTTGTTAAAAAAGTTAGAAATATCCAATAAATGTCGTTCCACTTCATGATTGTGTCCCACTTGTTGTTGATTCTTCACAAAAAAATACAGTTTTATATCTTTATGTTTGAAGCCTGAAATGTGGCAAAAGGTCGCAAAGTTCAAGGGGGCCGAATACTTTCGCAAGGCACTGTATATTTGTTTTGTACGTTACATATTTATGTTATTTGTGTTATATATTTATGGTATATATGATATGTATTTATGTAATGTATTAATGTTATATATGTTATATATTTATGTTATATATGTTATATATTTATGTTATATATATATTATTTATTTATGTTATGTATGTTATATATTTATGTTATATATATATTATTTATTTATGTTATGTATGTTATATATTTATGTTATATATGTTATATATTTATTTTATATATATATTATTTATTTATGTTATGTATGTTATATATTTATGTTATATATGTTATATATTTATGTTATATATGTTATATATTTATGTTATACATGTTATATATTTATGGTATATATGATATGTATTTATGTAATGTATTAATGTTATATATGTTATATATTTATGTTATATATGTATGTGTTCATGTTATATTTATGTTATATATGTTACATATTTATGTTATATATGTTATATATTTATGTTATATATATATTATATATTTATGCTATGTATGTTATATATTTATGTTATATATGTTATATATTTATGTTAAATATGTTATATATTTATGTTATATATGTTATATATTTATGTTATATATATTATATATTTATGTTATGTATGTTATATATTTATGTTATATATGTAAGATAAATATGTTATATATTTATGTTATATATGTTATACATTTATGTTATATATGTTATACATTTATGTTATATATGTAAGATAAATATGTTATATATTTATGTTATGTATGTTATATTTATGTTATATATGTAAGTTAAATATGTTATATATTTATGTTATATATGTTATACATTTATGTTATATATGTTACATATTGCCATATACATTCCCATGTTATTGTTTACTTCACTTTTTCTTTCTATAGAAGAAGTGATCTTAGCAGACGATGAAGACCCTGATGCCTTTGACGGTAATTGTGTGTGTGTGTGTGTGTGTGTGTAGTGACTTAGATATGATATGATTTAAGAATGTATATAGAGATGGACAATGAGAAAATATAATATTGTGTAAATGTAGCATTATTGTTAGTGTAAATGTATCATCTTTACTAGTACACATGTAGCATATTTTCTAGTGTAAATGTAGCATTTGTAATAGTGTAAATGTCACATCTTTCCTAGTGTAAATGTAGCATTTTTGCTAGTGTATCCGGAACATATTTTCTAGTGTAAATGTAGCATTTTTGCTAGTATAAATGTAGAATATTTACTAGTGTAACCAGAGCATCTTTGCTAGTGTAAATGTAGCATCTTTGCTAGTGGAAATGTAGCATCTTTGCTAGTGTACATGTATAATATTTTCTTGTGTAAATGTCGCATCTTTCCTATTGTAAATGTTGCAGCTTTGCTAGTGTAAATGTATCATATTTACTAGTGTATAGGTATCATCTTCACTAGTCTAAATGTATCATCTTTGCTAGTGTAAATGTAGCATTTTTATTAGTGTAAATTGTTGCATCTTTCCTAGTGTAAATGTAGCATCTTTGCTCGTGTAAATGTAACATATTTGCTAGTGTGAATGTAGCATTTTTCCTATTGTAAATGTTGCAACTTTGCTAGTGTAAATATAGCATCTTTATTAGTGTAAATGTAGCATATTTTCTAGTGTAAATGTAGCATCTTTGTTAGTGTAAATGTAGCATCTTTACTAGTGTAAATGTAGCATCTTTGCTTCTGTGCCAGTGTTCGTTTGCGTGTTCTATAGTGAGCAGTTGTGCATCACTGTGTTCTATTTTTCCCATTCAGGCACCCGCAGGAGACCCACCATCAAAAACCACAAGAACAAAACAGATCTCCTTAACCCAGAGGATGGGAATGGAGACCTGGCAGTGGGTAAGAAACACCACACACATGCACACGCACACACAAGATGTTACATGCTAACCAAATGTGTTTTTTCTCTCCACTCTTGTCCCCATCCCCCTCTCCTTTTCCCACTCTTCTCCTCTCCTCCACCCCCTCTCTTCTTCCCACTCTTCTCCTCTCCTCCATCCCCCTCTCCTCTTCCCATTCTTCTCCTCTCCTCCATCCCCCTGTCCTCTTCCCATTCTTCTCCTCTCCTCCATCCCCCTGTCCTCTTCCCACTCTTATCCTCTCCTCCTTCCTCCTCTCTTCTTCCCACTCTTCTCCTCTCCTCCATCCCCCTCTCCTCTTCCCACTCTTCTCCTCTCATCCATCCCCCTCTCCTTTTCCCACTCTTCTCCTCTCCTCCATCTCCTCTCCTCTTCCCACTCTTCTCCTCTATCCCCCTCTCCTCTTCCCACTCTTCTCCTCTCCACTATCCCCCTCTCCTTTTCCCATTCTTCTCCTCTCCTCCCAGGTTCTCCATTTGCGCGGGCCAGTCTGAAGAGTTCAAAGCTGGAGGGCTCTAACTTCCATAAGAGGGAGCGTCGTCTGCGTTTCTTCATCCGACGCATTGTGAAGACCCCGTATTTCTACTGGAGTGTACTGTGTCTGGTGGGACTTAACACCATGTGTGTGGCTGTAGTACACTACGACCAGCCTGAACCACTCTCAGACTTCCTCTGTGAGTACATTTACATTTACATTTAAGTCATTTAGCAGACGCTCTTATCCAGAGCGACTTACAAATTGGTGCATTCACCTTATGACATCCAGTGGGACAGTCACTTAACAATAGTGCATCTAAAACTTAGGGGGGGTGGGGTGAGAGGGATTACTTATCCATACAGGGAGGGAGGGAAGGAGGGAGGTATGGAGGGTGGGAGGGAGGTATGGAGGGTGGGATGGAGGTATGGAGGGTGGGAGGGAGGGGGTGGTATGGAGGGTGGGAGGGAGGTACGGAGAGAACAAGGGGGTATGGAGAGAAGCAGGGAGGTACGGAGAGAAGGAGGGAGGTATGGAGGGTGGGAGGGAGGTATGGAGGGTGGGAGGAGGGGGGGTGGTATGGAGGGTGGGAGGGAGGGGGAGGTATGGAGGGAGGGAGAGATAGAGGGTGGGAGGGGGATAGGGGGTGGGAGGGAGGGATGAAGGATGGATGGAAATTCGAGATACTTTTCCTTATTTCTCTCTCTACCTCTCTGTCACATTGGCTTAAAGGAGATTCTGTCACGTTGGCTTAAAGGAGATTCGGGAGACAGACACAGGAATGCGTAATAAGGTTTTTTATTAAGCCCCAAATTATGGCGTGCCATGTAAAGGCACGAGGACGAAGACCAAACAAACACGCAACAAAAACACAGGGTAGAAACCCAAACAAAAGAGCTGTAATGGCGTTCGTCTGTTGAATGAAGAGAGTCAGACCGAAATACAGCGTGTAGGTTATTCATGACTTTAATGAAGGAATTGCGGTACATGAAATAACTCATAATTACAAAAACAACAAACGGAACGTGAAACCTATTACATCCTATCTGGTGAACACTACACAGAGACAGGAACAAACACCCACAAAATACAATGCGAACTCAGGCTACCTAAATACGGTTCCCAATCAGAGACAACGACAAGCACCTGACTCTGATTGAGAATCGCCTCAGGCAGCCAAGCCTAACTAGACACACCCCTAATCATACACAATCCCAAATACTACAAACCCCAATACGAAAAACAACATATAAACCCATGTCACACCCTGGCCTACCCAAACATATAACAAAAACACAAAATACAATGACCAAGGCGTGACAAGAGCGAGGAGTACCTCAAATAAATAACACATGCGCACAATGATTAACACACGGGATGAGACCCGTAATCATCTGCTCAATCCACAAGGGTACAAAAGCCCAGAGCAAAAAGCACAGGTACTCACACGCACTAACGGGCATAGTAACAATAATCGACAGCCCAATGGAAACCAAAGGGCAAACTTATACAAGTACTAATCAGTGGGAATAGTGGACAGGTTTATTATTATTTTTATTTCACCTTTATTTAACCAGGTAGACTAGATTGAGAACAAGCTCTCATTTGCAACTGCGACCTGGCCAAGATAAAACATAGCAGTGTGAACGGACAACAACACAGAGATACACATGGAGTAAACAATAAACAAGTCAATAACACAGTAGAAAAAAATAGTCTATTTACATTGTGTGCAAAAAGCATGAGGCGGTAGACCATTAATTACAATTTAGCAGATTAACACTGGAGTGATAAATGATCAGATAGTCATATACAGGTAAAGATACTGGTGTGCAAAAGAGCACAAAAGTAAATAAATAAAAACAGTATGGGGATGAGGTAGGTAAATTGGAAGGGCTATTTACCCATGGACTATGTACAGCTGCAGCGATCGGTTAGCTGCTCAGATAGCAGATGTTTAAAGTTGGTGAGGGAGATAAAGGTCTCCAACTTCAGCGATTTTTGCAATTCGTTCCAGTCACAGGCAGCAGAGAACTGGAAGGAAAGGCGGCCAAATGAGGTGTTGGCTTTAGGGATGATCAGTGAGATACACCTGCTGGAGCGCGTGCTACGGGTGGGTGTTGCCATCGTGACCAGTGAACTGAGATAAGGCAAAGCTTTACCTAGCATGGACTTATAGATGACCTGGAGCCAGTGGGTCTGGCGACGAATATGTAGGGAGGACCAGCCGACTAGTGCATACAGGTCGCAGTGGTGGGTGGTATAAGGTGCTTTAGTAACAAAACGGATGGCACTGCGATAAACTGCATCCAGTTTGCTGAGTAGAGTATTGGAAGCTATTTTGTAGATGACATCGCTGAAGTCGAGGATCGGTAGGATAGTGAGTTTTACTAGGGTAAGTTTGGTGGCGTGAGTGAAGGAGGATTTGTTGCGGAATAGAAAGCCAACTCTAGATTTGATTTTAGATTGGAGATGTTTGATATGAGTCTGGAAGGAGAGTTTACAGTCTAGCCAGACACCTAGGTACTAATAGATGTCCACATATTCTAGGTTGGAACCATCCAGGGTGGTGATGCTAGTCGGGCGTGCGGGTGCAGGCAGCGAACAGTTGAAAAGCATGCATTTGGTTTTACTAGCGTTTAAGAGCAGTTGGAGGTGTGCGTAATGAAAGTTACGGAGGGATCGTGCCAGTCTTTCTGCCTCTCTGATTGCTTCTTACAGTGGATTTTTCAATGCCCCTCTTTATTCCTTTTCTTTTGATATCATCCTCCTGCATTTTCCTGTTTGCTCATTCATGTCTGATCTTTCCCGCTCTCTCACCCTGTTCCCTGTCTCTTTTCACCTCTTCCAGACTTTGCAGAGTTCGTCTTCTTGAGTATCTTCATGTCTGAGATGGGTATAAAGATTTATGGACTGGGGTCACAGCCTTACTTTCACTCCTCCTTTAACTGCTTTGACTGCATTGTGAGTGGTGGAACATGTCTACTCTAGGGTACACACACACACACACACACACACACACACACACACACACACACACACACACACACACACACACACACACACACACACACACACACACACACACACACACACACACACACACACACACCAATACAGTAAACACACACACTCACATATCATTTTTGACCGCATGTTTTGGATAAAATCACTAATCGTGTGTGTGTGTGTGTGTGTGTGTGTGTGTGTGTGTGTGTGTGTGTGTGTGTGTGTGTGTGTGTGTGTGTGTGTGTGTGTGTGTGTGTGTGTGTGTGTGTGTGTGTGTGTGTGTGTGTGTGTGTGTGTGTGTGTGTGTGTGTGTGTGTGTGTGTGTGTGTGTGTGGCAGGTAATATGTGGCAGCATATTCGAGGTGCTGTGGGGTTTTATCCAGCCTGGGACATCCTTTGGTATCAGTGTATTACGAGCTCTAAGGTTACTGAGAATCTTCAAAGTCACCAAGTAAGTCTCTACTGACTTTGAGTCAACCTCTGTATCGGATATCTTATCAATCTGTTTGTCAGCATGTCTCATTAACAAACGACCATGAAAGGCAATTAGACATGTATAGGCTTTTCTAAACTCTCTCTCACAAGCTCTCTCTCCTCTCTCCAACACTCTCTCCCCAACTCCCCAACCCAAGGGTCTTTATTAGCATGGGAAAAAACATATGTTTACATTGCCAAAGCAATTAAAATAAATAATAAAAAGTGAAAAGTAAATATTACACTCACACAAGTTCCAAAACAATAAAGACATTTAAAATGTCATATAATGTCTATATACAGTGTTGTAACGATGTGCAAATAGTTAACCTGTCTAGGACACAGGTTCTGAAAAGGCAGCGCGGGAAATTCAAAAATATTGTTTAGAAATATTTAACTTTCACTCATTAACAAGTCCCATACAGCAAATGAAAGATAAACATCTTGTCAATCTACCCATTCTGTCCGATTTTTAAAAGGTTTTACAGCAAAAACGCAACATATTTTTATGGTAGATCACCATCAAATCCAAAAAAACAGCCATTTTTCCCAGCCAAAGAATTAGAGATAAAATGAATCACTAACCTTTGATAATCTTCATCAGATGACACTCATATGACATCATGTTACACAATACATTTATGTTTTGTTCGATAATATGCATATTTATATCCACAAATCTCGGTTTACATTGGCGCCATGTTCAGAAATGCCTCCAAAATATCTGTCAGATAACAGAAATACTCATCATAAACTTTGACGAAAGATACATGTTCTACATATAATTAAAGATACACTGGTTCTTAATGCAACCGCTGTGTCAGATTTAACGAAAAAAGCACACTATGCAATAGTCTGAGACGGCGCTCAGACGTAAATATATTTCTCCGCCATGTTGGAGTCAACAGAAATACGAAATTACATCATAAATATTCCCTTACCTTTGATGATCTTTCATCAGAATGCAGTGCAAGGAATCCTAGTTCCACAATAAATCGTTGTTTTGTTCCATAATATCCATTACTTGTGTCCAATTAGCTACTTTTACTAGCACGTTTAGTTCACATGTCCAAAAGCTGGCGCTGGTCCAGGCGAACTCGGAAGAAACTTCAAAAAGTTATATTCCAGGTTGAATAAACTGGTTAAACTAAGTAGAGAATCAATCTTTAGGATGGTTTTATCATATATATCCAATAACATTCCAACCTGAGCATTTGTTTTGTCTACAAAGTAATGGAACGCAAGGCGATATAATGACTACTGCACGTAACCAGGAACTGGCATTCTGCCAGACCAGTGACTCAAATAGCTGCCATCCGGTCCCACATCACACTAGAGGCTTCATTCCACGTTCTACTGACTGTTGACATCTAGTGGAAGGCGTAGGAAGTGCGAACAGATCCATATCTTATTTGGATGTGATAGGCGATGAGTTGAAAATCAACCAGCCCTAGAATTTCCACTTCCTGTTTGGAAGTTTGCCTGCCCTATGAGTTATGTTATACACACAGACATAATTCAAACAGTTTTAGAAACTTCAGAGTGTTTTCTATCCAATAGTAATAATAATATGCATATATCAGCATCTGGGACAGAGTAGGATGAAGTTCACTATGGGCACGCAATTCATCCAAAGTGAAAATGCTGCCCCCTATCCCTAAAAGTACACAATTGAAAATGTATGGGTTGTATTTACAATGGTGTTTGTTCTTCACTGGTTGCCCTTTTCTTGTGGCAACAGGTCACAACTCTTGCTGCTGTGATTTCTCTCCCCCGCCCCTCCCCCTCTCTCTCTACTACTCTCTCTCTCTCTGTCAGGTACTGGGCGTCTTTGAGGAACCTGGTTGTATCTCTGCTCAACTCCATGAAATCCATTATAAGCCTGCTCTTCCTCCTCTTCCTCTTTATCGTCGTCTTCGCTCTGTTGGGCATGCAACTCTTCGGAGGACAGTCAGTACCTCCTCTTCTATTCCCCTCTTTTCTTGCCCCTTTCATCCTTCCTCCGCCTTCCTCCCCCTTCCTCCCCTTCCCCTGTCACTCTTTATCTTCATTATCTGACTGTTTGGTGTCATCTTTAATCTCTCTCTCTCTCTCTCTTGCTATCTTTCTCTCTTCCTCAATTTCTCTCTGTTTATCCTCTAGGTTTAATTTTGAATCTGGCACTCCCCCAACCAACTTTGATACTTTCCCTGCAGCAATAATGACTGTGTTCCAGGTGAGTGCATAAAGACGGGAGGGGGGAGTGGAGAGGGGAGAGAAAGGAAAGAGATAAAGGAATGAGAAAAGAGGGCAGAAGAAGAGTTGGAGTGGTAGCACACTGGAAATGGGGGATAGGAGAGAAAGAAAGAGGATAGATAAGTGTAAAGGCAGGGAAAGGTGAGAGTGTAAGCAGTCCCAAGATAAGCAGTCCTAACGTGTGCAAAGCGTGTGTTTGTATGTGTGTGTGTGTGTGTGTGTGTGTATAAGAGTGTGTGTATAAGAGTGTGTGTGTGCTTAAGTGTGTGTGTTTAAGAGTGTGTGTTTGTATAAGAGTGTATGTGTACAGTAGTACGTGTGTATGAGTGTCTGTGTGTGTACAGATGCAGGATCTTAATTTTATCACTCTTTTGTTCCTGAGAAATGTCCCGCTCCGCAGAAAATTCAAACTTGTAGTGTATTCAAAGTATTAAAAGGATTCTATATTGTGTAATTTCCACTTCAAAATGTCAGACTTGATTTGCCCTAACGAAAAATTGATCAACCCCTACAAAAAAATGTCCAGTAATTATAATATACATAATAATTCACATTTCCTGTTGCTGTTTTTTTTCTGCTATAGCAAAGTGCCTAAAATGAAGATCCTACATGTTTATTAGGAGTGTGTTCTCCCCCAGATCCTACATGTTTATTAGGAGTGTGTTCTCCCCCAGATCCTACATGTGTATTAGGAGTGTGTTCTCCCCCAGATCCTACATGTTTATTAGGAGTGTGTTCTCCCCCAGATCCTACATGTTTATTAGGAGTGTGTTCTCCCCCAGATCCTACATGTTTATTAGGAGTGTGTTCTCCCCCAGATCCTACATGTGTATTAGGAGTGTGTTCTCCCCCAGATCCTACATGTTTATTAGGAGTGTGTTCTCCCCCAGATCCTACATGTTTATTAGGAGTGTGTTCTCCCCCAGATCCTACATGTTTATTAGGAGTGTGTTCTCCCCAGATCCTACATGTTTATTAGGAGTGTGTTCTCCCCAGATCCTACATGTGTATT